>NW_015112648.1:847648-855273 GCF_001443285.1 Poecilia latipinna | reverse complement strand
TCCAAAACAAAAAACAACCCTTTCCCCTTTTCCTTTCCGGGAAAAAAAAAAAAAAAAAAAAACACAATGGGGCCATTTTTATCTTTGTTTTTTACCCCCTCCTCTGGCCTGTATTGTGATGACTCTGTTTTTATTAAACTTGCAATGTGCACTAAAAAAGGCATTGACTAATTGTAAAAGACACCCAGTTACAATTTTAAGGTACAATCTTCCAGCAAACACAGTTTTGTTTTGTTTTTTGTTTTTTTTTTCATAATAAATAAAAATAAATTTGTTAAAATATGCCATGCAGTTTGGCTGGGCCCTTAGTTTAGCACAGACTGAATGACCACAGAATGAATTCAAGTTTACAGATCATGAAATGTCTCATTTTGAAGAATTTTTGCTGCAAGCTGTTAAATGTTTAGAAGTCAAATTATTAGTCAATTAACATAATAATCAGAATTTAGCTGCCTGTTCTCTCACCCACCATTTTTCATTGTTCCTTTTTTTGTGCTTTCTTGTTTTTGTGTTTTAATGCAGCCAGATTTATGACACAGGTGCTTTCATTCACTCTTTCATGTGTTTTTTTTAACCCATTAATTTATTTTCTTCACTCTGAATCTTGATGGACGGAGCCCTATTTTAGAGCAGACAGAGACAAAAGCAGCCCTTTATGTCTACAGGAAGCTTAGTGTTTAACCTTAATGCTTACCTTCATTTTCTACCCTAAATTAGTCTTTCAAAACCTTTGAGACAAACTTTTTATTTGTCCATCGCCTCTACTTCAGTTCAAAACAAAACAGTCATTATTACATAAATTGATACAATAATTATTTTCTCCACAAATGAGTAATTTTCAGTTTTATTTGTCAAATAAAAAAATCGCATGTGACCGACATTAGGCAGCACCAAATACCTGAAGGACTTTGCATGCTTTGATGTAGGCAGCAGTTGTTTTCAGGGTAAAACCTGTTTGTTTCATTTTGTAATCCAAATTTCACAACCATGTCCATTCAGTGTGCTTTAATCTATTCCCTCACTTGACGTTTATCTTGTGGCGTATTTTAATATGAGTTCTATTAAAATTAGTTGTGTGGTGCTGATTACTTTTTGGATTTTGGATGCGTCTCTGTGGCACAGCTTTTACTTCTCATCCTCAGATTCTCAGCAGTCTCTGTGTGACCACCATAAATAAGAGTGGACAATTTAGTGACTGTAATACTGTGGGCAGCATTTAGAGCCTCGTCATTCACAATAAAAATAAGTAAATTCACAATTTTTCTGAGTAATGGAAATATCGAGTCAGTCTATGAAAAGATAAACTCAGTTTGATATGCATCAGATTTATCATGTAATTGAGCAGTTCTGAAAAAAAAAATGTATTTCTGGTTTTCACAAAGAGATGAAGAGAATCACAGATTCTAAAAATAAATCTGTGTAGATCTTCCCTCCCTAAGCGATAACCTAAAGTTTAAACCAGATATGTATTCAAAACTTGCTTCGTCTTTCACTCTCATGCTATTATTTTTCACCAAGAACAAAAAAAGTTGCTACATAAATAATCCACAATTTTTCAGGGCTTTTTAATGCACATTTATTTAGAGAAAGTCGTGTTGACTGAAGCTTAATTGTGCCCTTTGTGGCAGCCATCCTCTGAAAATCCCACAAGATCTACTGCCACAATATCCTGTTAGACATGTATCCTAGTGATATTAGCATACATACATGTGTATTGATTAAAATGATCATGAATCAGACATTTTACTGTGCTTATTATAATATGTGATGCTTTAGTTTTGACATGAATGCAGACCATTTCACAACAGCATATACAGTCAGACACGTGGTTGGATGACTCCGTTTTGTTAATCGACTGAAATCCACACAGGCGAGGAACAGCAGCAGGGCACGGGGTTAGGTGTGATGCTTTCTCTCATTTGTAACGACAAAATAACTCAACAGTGAGCTTTTGTTTGAATGCCAGCAGTCTGTACTGAACCCGCAGCCACACTTAGACAACAAAGACAGGGCCAAGAAGTCTGCAGTCCTACTTGGCACACATTGGAATTAAAACCACAAAAAAAGACAGTTGAAGAGGGATGAAGAGGAGGATGTCTGGCAACAATTGAATGAGAAGAATATAAGACATAAAGTGAGAGAGGTTGTCAGGGATAAAATAAACATTCCTGGAAACATGCTCTGTAAATTCCAGTTTGACTCTGGAGGGGGAAATGAAAAATGTACGTTGACGGCTTCCTGAAGCAACGTTTGACTCTGTGTTCAGGTAAATTTTGCCTTTGACCTGAAACGTTTGGTTACCATCATGAGCTAACTGAATAAAGAAAATCAGCTGGACCCAGTGTGTTTACAGGATTGACCTTGTCCCTGCACAACCAGCATTAATGCAAAGAATTCAGGTCAATGCAAACACTGGGCTTATGATTTCTGATTGAACGATTTTGAGTTATATCAAGTCATATTTACATCCACGTTTCCATATTTAAATACAGACATATCAAAGAGGTTGTTCAAGTCCCTCTTCCAGATTCATCTTAATTAGAATGTACAACGTATATGTGCATTGAGTCTTATACTGTTTCTTTGTGCATAGACATTTTTTTCACATTTAGGGAGTTTTGGCATGCTTCATTTGCACATCTTTATAGGGCAACATTTCTTCATAATGCATATAACTGGACTTATAATTATGCTTTCTATCTCAAATTGTGACTGGAGCGGATCATATTGGAAAGCAAACTTCTTAGCGGTAATTTTTTTTCCCTGTTCAATCTCGTATCTTGAGAGAAACTTAAATCTGTATGATACCGTGTCTTTGTACCGTGTCTTTCCATTTGTCTTCTGGAAATAAAAACCAAAGAGAAAAATGCACAATAGCAACTATTTAGCAATTACATTTTGCTACAATTTTGCCCTTCAAAACTGTTGACTTCCAGTGTTTTACAGCAGAATCATGTGTTCTATTCTTGAGCAACCCCACCACTGAGTTTAAATTTGCTCCTGAAAGCCACGAACACACAAGCATGTACACACACAGAGTCTGTGGGGGTTCCTTTAACACGGGAGCAGAGAAAATGGCCACCCCAGAGGTAATAGTCTGTCTTTATCACCCTCTCTTCCTTCCTTTTTCCTCTCTTCTCTTGATTGCAGAATACAAAATAGAGGGCAAAGTGTGCACATACACATATATGCTCAAACAACATGTGTTTTTGCTTGCTTTGTGGTGCATCAAAGCATTACTGATGGCTTTTTCCGCTTTCTTTTCTGTATTTGCTTTTTTTTTTTTTCCCCCAATGTGCAATTTTTCTATCGCCTCTGGCCTCTGTGTCTTTATAGATTGTTCAAAGATTGACTTCTGTGGATTTTTTAGAACTTAATTTCTATTTCAGGTTTTTTTTATTTATGGTTAGTTTGCTAAAGTTTGGGAAGGTACCACGTTTGACGGGTTATTGCAGTTTGTTCCTACGTTTTAAAAGGACATATTTATGATTTTTTTTTTTTTTTTTTTTTCTTTACAGTTTTTTGTTGAGTTTATGTTTAGGGAACATTAAATAAGTCAAAACTAATTAACAAAGGATTTGAAGGAATACAACTGAGAGGAGATAATATTTGTAAAACTGAATGTGGGCAAGGAAAATTGAGGAAAACAAGTCAGAATAAATCATTATGAGGGTGGAAAGTGCATGGAAGAAGAAAGATGGTGGGAGAAAAAAAAGATTAAAGGTTGTCAAAGGAAAAAAAAAGTTTTATAAAATCTGGACTAAGTCCATACCAGTTTAAACTTGATATTTAAAGAAATTAACACCAAATTATATTTTGGCTGATTTTACAAAAAATGTTGCATATGTTAATTATAAAATGTATAGAGTAAAACATGTACTGTAGTAAAAACAGTAATCATAATATTATGAGAAAAATTAAGCACATCAAAAGCTCTTTTTTTAGACTGTCATAGCATTTTGCCGCACGACATCATTTTGTTGTGTTAAAATACAAGATGGGTGTTTTTGTATTGTTCCAGTAATAATAAGAAGAAAACTTTGAAACCTTTCAGGAGTGCGATGAGGAACAAGCAGGTAAGGGGAAGTAAAGTGGAACACAAAACATTTTGCCTTTTATTCTTTTGAGTTTTTAACCTTTACCTCCCATGACGATTTAAAAATGTCAGTGGCATGTTGGAAGCCGTTAACACAAGGGATTTTTAACAATGCGGCTCTCGATAAAAGCATTAAGTGTTAAAAGTTAAAGTTACTGGAACTTGAATGAAGGCTTAAGATCATAATTTAAGAGCGTTGCATAGCTATCAATCTTGATAACACAAGTACAACTGAAGATACTTTAACAAAACAAAACTTAGGTTACAGAGCTGAATCTGAATGTTCAGGTTTAAGTTTGTACATCTTGATTGGCTCAAATCTCCAAAAGTCCCAGACTTGGATGTTTAAATCTGAAGACATTCTTCTGTAATACCCCATCATGTTAATATAAATACGGTGGCATAAATTAGAGCTGAAATCAGGTTAGAAAAGCTCATTTTCACACCTGAAATGCAGTTGTTTTAATGGCCACTAGATGCTGCATATACTATTCAAACATAAATATTTATGCACTAACAACTCAAAGGACTGAGTTCAACTAATGTATGCCTTTTAGCATTTTTTGTACATTTGTAAAATTAATCTTTGTAAACTACACCTGAGAATGTAAGTTTCTCTTACGTATCGCAGCATGAAATTTAATTCATGTGGCAGTTTAAAGCGTTTTCTTGTTCAGCTCAAACACTTGACATGTACCTTTGTGATTTTCAGTTTGCGCTTTGCTATTTCTTGAGTATCACTGTATAATGACCTGTGCTGGCTAATTAGACCATGCAGATATGGACGGGGCCTAAGTGTACAGCATTTCCTGGCATCATTCTGCCACTCAGTAAAATGACCCTGACCACCTAAATGCGTTCAGTCATCAGGCCAGACTATTCTGCATACACACATGCATTCTGACATAGATTCTCTAAGTATATGGAAAACCGGGATCAGCTTGCCTGCTATGCAAATCAGCATGAATGATATGTCATTCTTTTTGGATGTGCTAATCTGGCCATACAAACACACACATATTCTATTTTTCTGAATGTTTTTGTAGGCCAAGCTTTAAATAACCTTCAATCCTATTGGCTTATTCCCCTTGCTCTACTACTCAGTCCCACTCCCGCTCCCCCTCCTTTCTGTCTCCCCCTTTTTTCGGCTCCTCACCCTCAATGCCCCTGATAAACCCCCTCGGGAGCCTGCATAGCAGGATGTGTGGCTAATTAAGGCGACCTACGTGGACCCAGCATGTTCAAATTCCTCTCCTAAGAGATGTTCAGTGTCATAGAGCGAATGGCAGTGCCGATGCTAACACTAACTCCCTGTCCCTTGTGTAGCGGGACCATGTTTGTGTGTTGAAGATGAAGTGTCAAACGTTGGAGGTGTCCCGGTCCCTTTCTTTCTTCTCAGTTCTTCAGATTTTTTTCTTTGTTTGCGTTGCTACTCCCATTTCTTCCTTTAGTTAGCCCCCCAAGTCTTTTCTTTCCCCCGGTTGCGTCTCATAAAATGCCGCCCGTTATTTTTCACTCTCCATCAGCTCTCTCTCAACTTTTCCCTTCTTTTTTCAGTCCTGTTCAGTCTTCGTGCCCTACTGCTTTCACCTCTCCCTCTCCTTAGGTGACAGTAACTCCAGGGTCCCGCTGCTGCTGTTCTTTTCATCATCTAAATAAAAAAAAAAAAAAACTCAGCTTGTGTCCTTGACTTGAGAGCTCTTGAGCATGCACAACTGAATGAATGACACAAACAGACTAAGGGGACCAAGAGCCTCAGTCTCCCAGGAGGAGACTAAAAGGATCTGCTGAAAGAGGAAGAGGAAAGACAGAAGATGAAAAGTTGTTCTACGTTGCTTGAATGTAGGACAGACGATCACTGCGATGGGCGGGGAAGAGAGGGTGGCGTTCGGAAAGGGTGTAAAAAAGTTGTACCAGGAGTTTTGTGTTCTTGTTCTTGGCCTGGTCAAATAGTTACAGAGAAAAGAAGAGAAGCAGGAATCTCAAACTTTATTTTAAAGGTACAAATCAGATTTTTAGGTGAGTAATCTGAAAAACCACTAAAGAGCAAATTCCTTTTCTAAAAGAGCTGTGTGTTTGTGACCTTGAGGCACTTTGATTTTTGACATGTTAACACAAACTTGAATAACTTATTTACTTTTCATGCTTCAACAAATAAAGATGCATGATTTTAACACTATTATTAAAAACGACAAACCTTAGATTAGCACTCTTCAGTGTGTCCAGTTAAATCAGATGTTACTTGAAACATGTCTTTTGCAGTAATGATTAAATAATAATTCATACATTTTAGGGTCGAAATTTATGGAACTTTGAAATATTCTGCATCTCAGTACTAAACAATGCCCCTTGCTGAAATGTTTGGGGAAAAAAATTGGTTGTAGTACAAAGTAATACAAGTAAAAAAGGAAGGAAAAAAGAGCTCAACAACGAGCTGAAACAAAAGTGATGAAAACAATTTTCCATAAATTTTTGTCTGGGCTCTGGAGAAACCCTTCATTATTAGGAAAAGGAGGGCTGAGCGCAACAGAAGAGTGAAAAGAATGAAAGGAAAGATGATCAGCTGTATGTTCCTGGTTTGTCTTTTGCTGGCTAAGGAGGAAGGAACGGGTCAGAAAGACGGAGGGAGGAGAAAATGAGGATTGGCAAAGAAATGAGCTGGTTGATGAGAGAGTACTCTTTGCTTTGAGGCTCCTGTGAACACTTGTCGTCTCAACATTCAGATTGAGAGAGAAAAGGAGGCGTGGAGAACGAACCACGAAGGTTAAGAGATGGCGGATCCTGGATTTCTTTTAGAGCTGGCTGATAGGAGTGGAAATGAGACAGAACCAGCTTCAAGGTTGCATCTTGAAACCCATTTATATAACACTCCCAGGAGAAGATGTGTCAATCAAACTGTCATCGCTGGTTTATGGCATCTGTCCCATGGGTTTTATGTTGATAACATCTCAAGTTTCTGGTTACTTGCTTGTTCTTCCAAAGCTTTGATGACCCAGCTTTTTCTTTTTTGTTGTTGTTTTTTTTTTTTTTTTTTTGTTAAGCCTTCTTCAGCTGCTGCCCAATAACACATCAACAAAGTTTGTGCATTTTCTAAAGAGCCCTTGATACAATCCAATTCTACTTTGGGCAATTGGATTCAAAAAGACAGTTTTCTGGAACATTTTTTTGTCCAATGAACTCTCTGTCTTCATGATTGGCTTTTCTTGTGAGACACTGACATTCATCATTCATATGTATCCAGCATTATATTTTTTATTAATAAAGAAATATCCTCCAAATTTAAAATCTTAGTAGTGAGTGTACCGTGTATCTTGTGTATCTCTCTACAGCACTGAATCTTGTGTGTCAGTGCTGTAGATCCCAATGTCAGGATCTACAGCACTGACATTGGGATGTCATTCGGACTAGAGAAGTGTGGCCGGATGGAAGGTCGTCCACACTCCTTCTAGGAGTGAGACCCCAGCTACAAGTACCTGGGAATACCACAAGCAAATGGCAACCTCGATGAGGTCACAAGGAAAGGAGCCAC
>NW_015112648.1:820238-843493 GCF_001443285.1 Poecilia latipinna | reverse complement strand
TTATATATATATAAACAAATAAAACTGGGAAGGTGCATTTCAGACTTTATATGTACATTCACTACTTCAAGTTTAAGAATATGCACACACGACAGGATTCTTTGTTGAGATAACTTGAACAAGTGTTCATTTTTGGATATGCCACCAAACTTCATTCATTTTACAGTATATTTGAGAACATTGGCAGATGTTGTACTTTCTGGTACTTGTCACAAAAGTACCAGAAATATTGTGAAGACGAGTTTGGTTTTCGACATCCAGAGGACCAGCAAAGAACCATGTTATTGCATCACTAAGACTTCCTCTTTTAGTTAAATATCATCTCATCCCCCTTGTTGTATTCTGTGTTTCTGTGCACAAACAATTTGGTCTTGTTTTGCACCGGTTGTTATGTTTTTTCCTTTGTCTTGGAGTCATTGCTAATGGTGAAAACAGCAGGAAATACTGCTAAAACATGTCTCTCTCCAGGCTAGGATTTGGAAAACTTCTTAAGATAAGTAGAAATAATAACGGATAAAGTCAGGAAATGTTTTGGGGGTTTTTTTTCCAAAAAATAGTCAAAGTTCCAGAAAAATTATATTTATCTTCATGTATTGAGTGGTTATTTAATTATTTACTTTTTTTTTTTTTCGTATATTATAAAAATAATACTAGAATGGGCTGGGTAGCCTCTTAAGGTCCTGAAACACAGAGTGTGAATTTCTGAGATAATCTCTGAACATGAACATGACTGATGGCAGATTATCGTCACAGCTGTCTAAACAGAGAGCAAGATAATTGATAATGGAAAGACATAATATGCTTGTCAAGAAAGATTAAAATATGGTTTCTGTGTAGCTTCAAGAAAACGGTGTCAATTTACAGATCACATTGAATCATCTGGTCCAAATCAGAGAGAGAGAAAAAATGTTTTACATTTAGGTTAACTTTTCTTCTTGATGTGATCATGAAAAACTTTCTGTCAACCCTAACATTGGTTCCTTTTGTCAATGAAGAATTTAGACGTTTCATTGCTGACAACAGCAGCTGTTCTCCATCTGATGCTGTTTACTGAGTGACTCCGGTCTTCTATCATTCTCTCAGACTTGAACCTTTTCTCATTTTCCTGCTCTGATCCTTTCTGTCCACAGTTTCTGCTGCACCTTTCTGTTTATACGCAGCCCACCCTACCTCCCCTTTTCTCTCATTATCTGTTTCCATCTCCATTTCGGTTTCTTAACAAGCTGCTTCCTGCCTGTCTGGCACAGCTGTTGATTACCTAATTACCTTGCTTCTCACACACAAAAACACATACAACACACACACACACACACACACACACGCACGCACACAACCTTTTTTTTCCCCCACATTCATATACGCACAAAGGGAAATACTTCTGAGGATTAAGCTATTGATTCAAGTCAATATTAAAGATTTTACACAAACTTTTTGTGTCATGGAAAAAAAAAACAAATTGATTGTTGTGCATGTGAATCATTAGTTGTATTTATCTGCGTGAGTGTGTGTGGAAATGTCCTAGTTTTTACTCAGCCCAGCTTTTCAGTGCAAGAAACTGCATCTGGCAAATAGTTGAGTTGGGTGTCAAAGCTCTTTTTTATTAAATAAACAAACATTCAATCCTAGATAAACTTTTCAATAACTGTAATAACTAATAATTACTAACGCAGATTTTTTTAAAAATGTCAGTGATTACTATAGAGTTGCAAAAATTATAGCAAATTTAATTGAGCATAATACTAAGAATGGCTGTTCCCACAATGCGTTAGTTAATTATTTAAGTACCATGGAGTCACAGGCTACATATGTAGTAAAATGTTTTTTTAATGGAGCATAAAAATGTTTTAGAAGGTAAAAAAAAGTACATTGATAAAATGAAAATATCAAATATTTCTTTTCCACCAGCAGCTGGAACACATACTCGTTATCTGGGTTCTGTGAACCAGAAGCACACAGGCTTCTGATATATAAATATATAAAGGATATACGGATCCTTTATATATCGTTATACCATTACTCCACCACTTCATCACGTTACATATTTTTCTAATATTGCCTTAAGTAGCCCCCCCGAAAAAGGATACATTTTTTAATTGTTTTGATATCTGAAAATTTTTACCGTGTATGTGGTGAATGTAATACATTTCTGTTTTAAAAAAAAATAAAATAAAAAAGGTATATCTTTGAAGCAACACAAAGATTGGCTGGAGATATGTCCCTGATGTCCCCTAACTCTAAACCGAGACCATTAAACCTGGAGCAGGATTAGATGTAAACCTTTAAAGTCAGCACAAGCACATGTCAAAATCCACCAAATGGGCCTGATATATATATATATATATATATATATATATATTTATATATTTTTTTTTTTTTTTTTTAATGAGGGAAAAATTTGTCTTAGATTTTCCTTAAAACGGGAAACGTCTAGAGCTGTCATTGAATTCTTTCTAATTATTTCCTGTAAGTTAGTTAAAATCAAATCCATTTCCATCCCTTTGTGTTACCATTTTCCACTCTCATTTTCTCACGACCTTTTCAATCTCTTGTGCCTATCCCCTGCATAATTAAATTTAAAATTGTATTAGGGGGTACAGAAGTGCTTACTGCCAGAGAAAGAAAAAAACAACACATTATAGATGCAATGTTCACCTTCTAAATGAAATGACAGCCCTGTCTCATTTCACCCTTTTACACCCTTCCTCTCTCACACTATTGACTTCTGAACCTCTTTTGCTCAATTATTGCCACTTCATTTTAACATCGGTGGAAACCTCTCTTCTTTCCTCCTGGTCTATATTGCTTTGCTCTCTCTGTAATTAACGATCCTGATTATGTGTGCCAGGATAGCCATTAGCTTGGCTTATGCAAAGGCTCATGGCCCCCTTTCTATTATAAACACACACATTCGCTTTAATGCAAAAACATGCCCACAGACCCACTCACTTTATCGCACTCTCTCTTACACACTTTGGCACTAATGCTCTCAGGACTAATTACCAATCAGGTGTGCCATCTTATTTTTATTTTGGCCAATGAGGTGCTAAGATGCATATGCTTTTCTTTGTTGGTGTTTTATTCATTTTTCTGATAAATCCACTGTAGCAGTTTTTTGTCTTCCCTCTGCTATGTCCTGCTGTCTTCCCTCCTCTCTACTCATGCTGAGATAGGGGTTTTACTGGTTATGCTCAGTGTCAGAACCAATGAAAAACTGTCAGACGCCGAGGTGAAAAGAAGCACCGGGCTGCATTAAAATCAGACAGAAACAAAGGTGCACCTTGGTGTCTTCCAACTGCTGCAATTTTAGATTAACTGAAAATGGTTTCTGCAGCCAGGCCACAGTTTTTCTGATGTTTGGGTAAATAAAGCAGCTTGTCTGAAGCCAGCACTTGGTGGTTCCCACAAGGCAAACAACAAGCATAAAGCAATTACCAAAAAACAGCTAAGTATATAGAGGAATGAAAGAAAAGAAAATTGGACGCTGATTTTTCACAAAGTTGGTTCACTTCTAAAGGCTTCTCAACGTGAAGCTCTGATTTCGGTTACAGTGTTGACGTTCCTTGTATTAACTAAGCACATACGGCTTTTGTTCGGCAAACTATTTAATCATTCTTCAATCTCTCTTCTTCCAGTATTACTGCAAAGTGACTGTGATAATGATCAGCAGCAGCTACTTACTTATCTTAACTGGGTTTAATCTTGCAAGGATCTTTCTTGGCTCTGCACTCATGACTTTAAGGCCTGGCTCGACATTTGTAGCTGTCAGTCAAAGCTCAGTGGTTGCACTATCTGAGAAATCAAAGAGGAAGCACTCGTATATGTGTAATGTGTATAGAATCACTTTTCTAAATGTCATTCATGTGACTTATGTGTAACTTTTTTCTTTAGATTTGTACCACGGAAATTTTGACTAAAATTATTAGTTTTACCAACTAATTTGAAATAACAGGTTGTTTAGCAAAACTAAAAACAGACTGTGTAGATAATTGGACTTCAGAGAACACTGACAAATACAAAAAAAATCATAATTTGCAGATTACTAACATTTGGTTTGAGCAGGTGTGGTGCTAATGAAGTCACCATAAATGGAGATTCATCAAAAGATGTACACAAACTTGATCTATAGATCCATATATGGCATGTTTTTGGATACCCAAATATACATGGTAGAGTAGGAATCAATGTGTCCACAGTCTAAAAATTTAAAACTGCAATTTTATTTACAATTGATTACTTATTTAGAGACATTTGGATAGCACATTACCTTTGGATAAATTTAATTATGCATGCATCTGTGTTCATTTGCAAAGAAATAAGAAGACATAACATTCAATAGTAGGTCAAACTTATTTTGAATAGACTTGGTAACCTTGGTCATTATTATAAGATGTTTAAAGCATCTTTCCATCAGTTTTAAAGAAATCAACAATGATCAGAATGATTCAAGCTTTACAATAGGTGCTAATCAGCTAAAGAAAGACCCATCGTTCTTGATTCTTGTTCAGAAATTTTTCCAGTATCTCAACATGACGCAAATTTATTCATGTCTTTTGTGTAAATCCAACGAATCAAAAGATTTTCTGTATTTTCTCATTTCTGTAATTTTGTGAAGCTTTTGTGACCAAGCAAGCTACCTTACTGGTTAAAAGCTCTTCATGCTGTTTTTCATGCTGCTAATCAAATTCTGGGAAGCCAAGTTGAGCTAAGAAAAAATAAATAAATGAAACATCAAAATGCTTGCCCTTAAAGCTGTCAATTTATCATGCCGACAAAACGGGGTTAGAATATGGTTGTCTGATGTAAAGACAATGGGAAGAGCGAGAGTAAAGCTGAAACAACAGAACGTTTGCTAATAGTTTGTGAACTTTGCATGTTCTATATCCACATTTCAGAATTTTCTTGAGCAAAACAATAAAGCATCTGGCTCCTATTATTCAGATCAGTCATGTGTCTGAATGGATGCAGAATCAGAACCGCCGTGGCTCATGTAATATCCTGTTGTACAACTCCCCAATTGCACTATCCTGTGGTTATAATTAGTAAGCAAGAAGCTTTGCTACATCAGGACTGGGATTTATCAGTGTTAATACTGAAATATTTAATTATAATTTTTCAGTACAGAAAATTTAGCTGAGTTATATGAACTCTCAATATGACTTTATGTGACTTCACAGCTCTTAGGTGTCAAATTAATCTATTTCTTCTAGAGACTTGATTGTGATTTGAACAAGCTGACAGAGGGCAAAAGTAGAGCCAAACTTCACTCCCTAAAGCTAAGCAATTCTTCTGCTCTAATTAGCACATTGAAAACTCACAGCAAATGGCCAGGGACATTAGCATGGAGGCTACAGTAACAGAAAGGGCATTTGGTTCCATTCTATCTAAACTTATTGACAGCCAATGCAGTGCTAAAAGTGGTTGATATTGTGCTTTTTGGGAACAAAATAATCATGTGAAATAAAGTCAAGATTGCAAAAATACTTTGAATCCATCACATATGATTAAAATGTCTCACATCAGATGGTATCAGTCTTAATAGACGATCAAATCAGTCCTATGGACTAGTCTGCATGCCTTACACATAAACAAACACATATCTTCTGTGATAGTCTGCTGCATCCTAAGTGCAAAATGGGGCGTTTTTGTTGATCCTTCCTCCCAGCAGCCGTTAGACTCCATCATTGATCCCAACAAATTCAGTAAGTGTCTATGTCTCTGCTGGTATTTGCACACTTTTCCTTATTTTAAATAACATTTCTGCTGATATTTACACATGCCTCTTGTTTGCAAATCTTTTCTTCACACATATTGTAAATAGTTTGTCTTTTAATGCTCATTTTTGTAAGTTTTTTCCTAAATATCCTACCGAGTTTCACATTCCTTGGATTAGGGTATGCTATTCCTGATAACTGGACAATATTTTATGTTGTAATTTTACCATAATTGTACAGTATATTGAGATAAACTCCATGAAGAAAGATCACAGATCCAAGTGAGAAGGTCTTAGGTACTAAACCTATGACCTACGACCTTCTTGCTGTGGACAACAGTGCTGCCACCTAACCCTAACCCTAACCCTAGCCACTGTGCAGCCCCTCAAATCAGCTGCTAAACCATAGCAGCCGTAGATTAGAAACAAGTTTTTTAAATGTATTTTTTGAAATATGTGATCCAGATTATTTTAAGACAGTTAAACATAAGTTGGCAGAAAAAGCCAGAATGACATTTGTATACATAAAAATGTTTCTTATTAGGTCTCCATAAAGATCAGCCAAATGCTGTGGAGTCTCTTTGGATAGAGGATTTGCAAAAGCTTTCACCTACCTTGTCTTTGGCAGCGACTTGTTTTAAAAACTCTGGTACTCAAACATAAACATCTTCTCTTTTACAAGTACTACGGCTTCTAACTACAAAGAAAGTTAATACACTTGGTTTTATTTTTCAAAGATTGAACGGACAAATAAATTGCTGAGTCATTTGATATTTTATGATAATTGTCTTAAAATCTCACATATGGATTTGGATACAACTGCAGTGTTCGCTTATTAGTGACAATGCTCAAAGTGTGCAAGAAGGAGTTTGGGATCTTTTTTTAAGAAAGGCATACTCTGAGAGTTCAAAGGTAAACTAAAAATGGAATCAAAATGAATTTACTGTTGAGAATACACAAATAGAGGTACCTGCTGTACATTAGAGATTGTTTTTTGTTCTACCAATTAAAGCAGGACTGTCTTACATCTGTTCTTGTGCTTCTGTTCTCTTCTTTTTTAATTAATTTGCATCCTATAATTTCTCAGTCTCTCTTACGCTGCCTGTTTGACAATCTTTCTTTGTCACTGCACTGTTTCTCTCTGGCTCTAGTAGCCACTACTTTTCCCCTCCTCTCACTCATCCTGACTTGCTCACATCTTCCTGTCTTCTTTCTAACACATATTTGTAAAGAGCTCTCTGTTCCTGGTTGTAATTTTCTTCCCTTTTTACCCTTTTGCTCTAGTCACTTGCTCTGTGCTCTCCTCTCTTTCACTCAACCCTCGCTGACTTCTTGCCTGTCAGACAACTTTTTCATCAGTTGTCTAATAGTGCTAGACTCACCCATTAAGCTAAGCAGAAGCTTGAGTGTGTGTGTGTGTGTGTGTGTGTCCCATAGTTGTTTCTTCAGTTCTTTCTAAATGAAAAATGATAAAAGAATATTAAAAAAATTTGAAAGTGGAGACAAGCCTCAGATTTACATTTGTATTCAGTTTTCTCATATTAATACAGTTGTACATTTTATCAAATATAATATCAAATGTACATCATTTGAAAAACATGGACTCCTTGTTTATTTCTAACATGTTACCATAATTGAAAAACTGTTTATTATTATTATTTATTTATACAGTTAATCCCAAATTATTTATAATAATGAAATATTTAGGTTTAAAATACTTTTTTTGAACTAATATGTTTGACAGGATATGAGATTCACATCTCTAAAAATATAATGTAAAATGAGGATAATTGTTAAAAAATGTCTAAATTAAAATACTTATAAATTATTACATGTCAAAAAAGTATTCTCACATCTCCCTAATATTGTACTCCATCCACAGGTCTTCTGTCAGATTTAAATTGGGCCACATAAAGCAATAATCTTACTTCCAGTCAGAAGAAACGTATGTAAAATTAAGAGATTGTTTTAAATCTAATCCTTCCTGAGATATGAGTAATTTGAGACTTATCTGTACAAGTTTGATTAAAAAAAAGAAAAAACAGGACTGGAACAGGAATTCTTCAAAAGTCAAGAAGGATTGAGGTATTGATAGACAATAAATCTATTTCCAGCATCCCTTCACTTTCTATGTCTCTTCCTCGCTCTCCCTTTTCCTGTGTTTGTTGCTGTGCTTGTGTGTGAGTTGCATTGATCTTAGGAAGCAGCTCCGATAAATTCAATCAGACCCATCCATCCTCTGGCCGCTGACATTTAGCTGCCCAGCTCCCACCTTGAGAAGCATGGCTACTTTATGGAGATAGCCCATTCATTTTTGTCTTTCTTCCACTCTGTATTCCACGCTGTCCCTGGCTTTCTGTTGCGCACCGACTTTTGATTTTCTGTCTGGCTTTGTATGTCTGTGATTTGTTACTTTTGTTTTTTGTCTTACACCATCTGAATGCATTGTTGTGGAGCACGCCAACATGTGGTGGCTTTTACATCCAAAACTTGGAATGTCATGAAATATTTACCTTTTTGCTCTTAGGGGAAAGTTTGCTTAACACAGACTTTGGCATAAATAGTTTGTAAGGAATAGAAAAATTATGCAATAACATGAGAAGTCTTATGTGTTGCAAAGTGAATTGATATGCAGCGTTGCAACATCACGAGAGCTCTCTGCATAGAAGTATCTGTTATTTTTCAATCTCAGGCCTTCAGCTGTGTGACACGCTGTCACACCGTAATTGTTCTGTTTACATGTGCAAAAATTTAAAACCTTGGATTTTTCCAAAGGTGAGAGAAAAGTATTAGGAAGATTTATCTCTGTCTTTTTCTTTCTATGATTCTCTTTGTCTTTCACTCACACACATATCCACTATTGGATAAGGAAACGCCTCACTGCTTTCTCTTTCTTCCCTGCAACCACAATAACGTTCAATCACTGTCTCAGGCTTTCCCATTCTTTACTTTTTCCTCCATCTTTTCTTACCTTCCCTTTTATGCTTTCCATCACCAAATACCACCTTGCTTCAGTGCTTCTTTTACACCTATGAATTTAATGCTCTGATGTTATCTGAGTACGCTGGAGATATCCTAACAGGTGCTACCTATAACGACATAGAGACCAATTTATTTTTGCCATTTATAAAGACTTTTGAGGGAGCTATCAAATAATCCATCCATTATTTTCAGCTTACATGAGATCAATTTGCAGTTGCAACTGGACCAGAAGGGACATCCTAGACATCCATTTCTCCTTTTAGACACTCAAAGCTCAGGCGTCTCCAACTCCAGTCCATGAGAGCTACTGTCCTGCAGCTTTCAGTTCCAACACAAAATGAATGGCTGGTTACCAGGCCTTTGCCAAACTCGATGGCACGCTGAAGAGCTAATTCAAGCATTTGATTGAAGTGGCTTATAAAGCATCTTTGACATGTCTAAATAACTTTATGCTTCTTCCTGTTTCCTGTGCAGTCGGCTGCACAGGAAACAGGAACAATAGCCCAATAGTTAAGAAGTGATAACCTAATAGTTAATGTTTATTAAACATTACCACAGAGAAAGTTTTATGCAAAAACTTTCAAACACAAAACTGATTCTAAAAACACCTTAGAAATGTTTTATACTGTCGGGAATTTGTTATTAAGAACATTATTGTTCAGTTTCACATTTTTCCATAACAAGTTACACATTAACAGAAGCAATAATAATTGCACATGTACTAAGGGATATTTACTGACCCCAAATTTACATTGCTTAGTAATCTAAGCAATGTAAATAAAACCTGATATGCAGATAAAACCAATTTTATATTTTCTCTTTTTTTTCACGGTTTAATGGAAATCAAGAGGTTTGTGATTTAATAAAATTTTATAGCAGGCATGATATTTCATTATAACACTAAGATCACAGTATTTTTTTTAGCCTGCATAAAAGTTGTTTTAAAATAATTAAACATGTAATTATGCATTTTGGCTTTTAAACCCTTTCTTATTGTCTTTATTTTTCTTTTTCCCGATGACAATAACACTATTTCTTTGATGCTTGACTGCAAACAACCAGAGGGACAATAACGAGTGACAGAAAAACAGCTGTTCTCCTTTTGAGATTCAGCTTTCCAGGAAATGCTTTTAATAGCTTCATTTCATAGTTCCCTAAATAACTTAAGAAATTACACCTTGGAATCAGTTAAGGCAAAGCGTCGCTGTGAAAATCCTAATTGATAAGACATTGATATCAACATCTACCACTTATAATATGTTCCTGCTGTGTGTGTCTTTTGTTAGAGATGGGAAAGGCATTAAAAGTATTAGCCTGATTTCTATTTTTTTTCTCTCTTTTTGCTGAAGGAATCAAAAGCCCAAACCTCCCCCTGACACTTTCCGTCTCTTTGTCTCTCACTTTCACCTCCATTAAGTGACCTGGATGTCCGCCACTGTAATCGACAGTAAGTGTTTTAATGCCAGAGGTGTCAACATGTGCAAAGTGTCCTACCATTTACTTGCCAATTTACTCCAAGAGCAAAGAGAACAGTGTGTGCCTGTAGTATGTGTATTTGTGTACAGAGAGCTTTTTGACAGTTAAGTCATTTAAGTGTCCTCATGCATTGCATCCCAAAGCAGTAAAACAACCAACTCCTGCTAGATCTAGAAGATAAAATCAAATACTCACATGCACTGTAGTAAAATACATGGCCATTTCTTTTACATTTATGAAATCAGATTAAACTTTGGTCAGTTCAAAATACAAAAGTTAGTTAAATTTTGTAAATAAAGGCTTTAGACAAAACCTTTCAAAAATAATTAAATGTGTTAAGCAATTTGGGAAAGCTCATCAGAGGTGGTCATGGCTTTCTGTTTCACACAATTTGACATAAAACTACATTTAAATTTGAGTTAAATGGAGACAGATCTGTGGGTGTTTTTTTTTTTTTTCTTTCCAGGCAAAACCTCAGACCAGTTGCCTCCTTATGTGGCATTTTGGCAAAATCAAAAGAAACAACCAAACGTAATCAATGTTAGTTTTTCAACTCTGAAGTCTTGCTGTCTTTTTTCCTCCTCCTTTCATCTTCAAACACATATAAATACTTAAAGTTTGATCAGAGTGACTTCAGTTTGTGACTCCACAGTGCTGGACCCCACTGTTTTATACATTTTGATGTTATTTGGGTAGTTTTGCTTTCTGTACTGTAGTTTTGCTTTTGCATTCCAACTTTGTCAGTTTTATTAAGGGATGCCAGACCTTATCACGCACATAAAACAATAAATGAAACAACAGATCTCACACGCATCTTTCATCCTTCCTGCAGATCACTTGTAAATTGACATTAGTGACTTAAGGAACTAAAATCACATTCACCTTCACATGCAGTTATGATGTACATCTGAAGTTCTCCATTCGTCTATTTATATAGACTCAGAAATGTTACTATTTTTACTTTGGCCACTTTTAGTGGCATATTTTAAATAATGACTCCATCAAAACTATAATGTTATTTTTTTTTTTCTGTCCATCTACCTCCTTCCTTTAACGTACAATCACACACACATCTCCCTCTGAGCTGTCAGAGACAGGAAGTAAAAATGCAACAAGCTTGGCCTTCTGGGAGGTGGTGTTTTATTTTTTATTTCTTAAGGCCTGAGTGGGTCCTTGGTTTGCATGGCTGACAGGCTGGATTTGATACCTGGCCTGATTCAGTCACTCTCTCGGCTCGGCCCACTACAGCCCGTCACGGCACAGCCCAGATGTCCCCTGTGTATTTTATTAGTAGCTAAATTTACGCATGGCACAGTCCCAAAAGAGGTGGATTATTGGACTGTGGAGGGGCAGTGTGATGAAAAGGTCTTGCGAGAGGTTTATTGGTTTATCGTACATTTTTTAACTCTCACTGAAGATTCTATGAAGCTGATTTTGCAATTTATCCTCATTTGCAACTTGTTGTTGACTCACATTTGATAAGCACTGCAAAGTGTAACAAACACTTTGCAGCTAGTGTTACCTTTAGGCTCTGATTTTATTCTAGATGATTTAACTTCACTTAGTTCTGTGCAAGACAAAAACATCTGTAGCTGACAACAGACTCAATACAGATAAATGCATCTTATCTGCAATTTCCACTCAGTAAATCTAACATATTCTGTCTCTTTCATTGTTACTTTGCAAAGGTATCCATGAAATGAATGTGAATAAAATTATCCAGCAGAAACAACTAAATATCATATACTGGTAGTATGGTAACACTGAAAAATGGCAATAACATTGTGGGAAATGTAATAGTTTCTCAGTTTGAACCTACAATGAACAAATGTTTGTGTTTCAGTAGAATAAACCATGTGGAAAAAAAATAAATCCTATTTAGGAGTCTGACAAACTTTTCTTCATTTAATTTTAACCCCAGTATGATAACAGTAATATATTCTTGCAAATATTTTCCAGTGCTTGAAAAGCACCAGATCCATTAATCTATCCATCCTTTGTCCTCCACATATCCTACAAAGTGATAACAGGTCCAGCAGGGAAGCCTCAGATCCCTCTCCAGCTCTTTCTGGGAGATCCCAAGGCATTCTTGGACCAAAAGGTAACCGAAGTCGCTTTAACATGTTCTCAGTCTCCCCTGGGGCCTCCTCCCAGTACGACATGCTTTTGAGAACCTCCAAAGGGTGGCTCCCAGAAGGCTTCTCTATCAAATGTAATATTCATTTGGATTTTTTACGTATTTGCAGGATTGTGTAAAAAGGCTAAAGTGTGCCATTTTTTTTTTCTATCCGATTAATCATCAGAATAATCAATAGACTAATTTATAACTAAAGTAATCCTTAGTTGTAGCCTTAATTTAGTCATAATCCATATGTAATAATCATAGGTGAAGGTTGGAATGGCTCTCTTCTTTTTGTCATAGACCAGAGCAACATCAGTATTAGTGCAGGAGAGGCTTAACCACTCTTCATGTTCATGTGAACAGGATATCAATGTACTTCAACATCTCAACCTGAGCCAAAGTCTGACCCCCAATCTGGACAGAATAATCCCTGTTGTCCATAAAAATCATGGCCTTTAATTTGGAAGAGCTGATTCTTGTCTTGGTTCACATGTGGATGTGTATTACTTCATGGCATTAAGATGCATCCAGAGACTCCTTCTTCTGCAAAGAATGAAAATGGGATCCTGAGCTTCCTAAACCAGCTCCTCTCTCCTTAAATGCCTTGAAATCCTGTCCTGTAACACCACATATCGCACTGGAAGACAAAGCGTAGCCCTGCAAAAGACCGCTTGGTAATGGGAAACAAGCCCAAACACAGCTTCTGATTTGCTAACCCCTAGCACCGTCCTCCCCCAGCACCCCGACAAAATGTTTCACAGGGGCAAAGTGACAAATCGTCTCCTACTCCACAAAAGACATCTGAACTGGACAACCAAAACTCTTGTGACTCTTTTAGCAACTCCAGGAGGTTAAAGATCTGGTCCACTGATCCACAGATTACTGACTGTCCTTCCAGAGTCTCAGGAGGCCTGGTGTCTACGTCCAGCAGCCATTGGGTGAGAAACGGGGTACGCCCTGGACAGGTCACCAGTACATCACAAATATACAACTAGTAGCTGAAATATGATATATCGATCGAAGATAATGACAGGAACAGCAAGAAAGTAAAATACTGACACGAGAGAAAGGGCTTGTAAACACAAGCAGAAAAAGAATCGCTGATGGGGGAAAGTAAAAGAAGCTCTCAGCTGTGTCAGTTAAAAGCAAAGAACCCTGCAGAGCGAGTAAACAACTGGTCAGATTACAAATGAGAGGCCAAAAAGCACATCACCTCCCACAAGTACAGCATCAGGGCTTTAGGAGGATCATCAGCATTGCCTTTGATTTATCAGCAACGGATGAATGCTTAGCCTGTATAATGGGTCACACAAGCTTGCACAGAAACACATTTGTACGGATG
Organism: Poecilia latipinna; assembly: GCF_001443285.1. Lineage (NCBI taxonomy): Eukaryota > Metazoa > Chordata > Actinopteri > Cyprinodontiformes > Poeciliidae > Poecilia > Poecilia latipinna. The sequence goes on along the minus strand of NW_015112648.1, from coordinate 829,861 downwards.
AAATCTTTTGACTAAGCAGAACATGAGGAAATAATGTGACCTTGTGCCAGAAATACAGAAAACAGCCTTTACAAAGTGTTTCTGAGTTCGCAGCATCAAAGTTTTCAGGAATCCCACCTTGCTTACACTGGTCACAGCAAAATTCAGATCAGATGATGTCAGACAGAAATAAACTAAATAATTATATTAAAAAAAATGATTTTAAATGATATAGTGATTTATTCAGGGGGAATGATATTCAAATAAACAGGCCCTGATTTTCACATTGTAACAGCCGCAGCTAATCTCTCAGATTTAAATTTTTAAGTTACTTGACAAAACTTTATTTTTGAAGCCATATATAATTGGACTTCCTGGTTTCTTTTGACTTATTGCTGTGTTGATTTACTCAGTCGTGGTTGGGCTTAAGATGATTAGTAAATTTTGGACATGCCAGTTGTGCATGGCATGAAAGTGCAAAGCAGTTCCAGTCAAATTACATTACCTCCACCACATCTGACTGTACCTGGGGTTTAATACTATTAGCTTTATTCCAGCAATAAATGGACCCACACTCTCATAAAGTTACACTTGTGTCTAGATGGTCCACAAAATATTTTCCCAGAAGTCTTTTGGTGTTAAGATGTTCTTTCATTAACGTGACAGAGATCTTTGTGGGGATGTTTTAGCCTATAACGTTTTTTTGTTGTTTTTTTTTTAACTCTACCATAAATGCTTTTTTTGCCTAGATTCATTCAAACCAAATCAAATACTGCTCCTGGGGATGGTTAATCAATGTTCCATGATTTCTTTTCCATTTGTGGACAATGACCATCACTGTGGTTCTGTCTAACCAGACGCTTAAAGCCATAAATGAAAATGACATTCACCCTTTTCTTATATACATACTACTACTATACATATAGATGTATAGTAGTATGTTTAATAACGCTGAACAATTCAGTTATCAGCTGTATATGAACAAAGATGAAGAAAAGACCTAAAAATGTATGTAAAAATTTAGGTGAGAATTTAATGAGAATACACACATTTGTTTCTTACTTTGAATTACAAATATTACGCAGGTGCGCCCGATTAGAACATTGTACTTTGAAGTAGTCTTACTTTGTTTAAGCCTTAGACAGTTAGGTGTGCTCCTGCTTTTGAAGCGAGAGTGAACATCATAGTAAAATCGAAACAGGTGTATGAGGTGACGCCCCACGAATGGGCAGGAGATTGATGATGGTCTGAACAAAATGAGTTACATTTTATCCTAGTAAACAATATTTTCATGTTGAGTTAAATAATAACGGCAGCTAATAGATCTTACATGATGTATTTTTGTCTTTAGCATGGCTCTAGTGACGTAATAACCAATTTTAAACCAATTTTTTAACTAATTTACACTTCATGTAATTTTAAAATTACATGAAGTGGACTCGAGATGCATCTTTTGTAATTTGCATCAAATAGTTGTTTCAAAATTAATCCTGCTAGCGATTAGCTTCGAAAAGGTTAAAGAGATATAATGAGAAAAACAATAGATATTGTACAATGTCTTTGGTTCATATATTTTTCTCTATTGAGTAGGCATCGTTTTGTTTTATCTTCACATATTCAAACTTTATTTTTGAAATGTGTTGCCCTGTAAACCCAATTTCAGTTGTATTTAGAGGCTCTTGTGGGGCCCCAGTTTCCCTTGAGCACCTCTTAATTTGCTACTTTAGACTCCCCTTTTACCCTTCCTCTTGACTCTCTATCCCTGCATCTCCTTAGCATATTTTAGTAGCACTATCTGATAGCAGACTGAGTTAGTCTTTACTGCTGCTCCTCTTTTGGCCTCTCTTCTTCTCTCTTGTTTCCATTCCTTTTTTCTTCTCCTCTACTCAGTGTTTTTCACTCTATTTGTTGTGATAAATGACTGTTAGATGTGATTTCCCCAAGATCATATCTCTCTCTGGGCCCCACGCCATAATTAGACGGCAAGATTAATAATTCATTCCTCTCTTTTTTCCTCTTTCGGCGTGTCTGTCAGGGTGCGTATGTGCAAATGTGAGTGTGGGCGCGCAGAAATCTATCACGTGGTGTAATGCCGGAGATGGAGTCGTTTTCCATTCAGAGGCTAAAACAATGAACTTATGATGAAAACGAGTTCACCCAGGAGACAAAGAGTTTACACAATCAACGAAAAATCAAGAAAATGTAGAAACATTGACTGTATTAAAAGCAGAAGTTGGAAACACACAATGCTTTGTTGCATAAACACTCATGAATCTACAACATATGGCACTTGCATGTACCTGTGCAATAGACATGTCCGTCCTAATATATTATCCAACAGGAGAAGCAGAAAATTAGTTCTTGTAAGAGTATGTGGGAGTAAAAGTATCAGCATTTGTGCCTGAAGGGGAGAATCATGGCCAGCTGCTCATTCTGCAGAAAAGACTAGTGCTTCCTGTGCAGAACAGTTCATGGTGAATTCATTTAGACGACTTTTAGACAATATCTTTATTTTTGTTTTCGCAGAATTTTCAGATGAAATTAATATGCTAATTTTAGTTTATTTATTAGTACATTTTATAAACGGTAAAATGCTTATTTGAATGAATTTCATTTACTCTAGCATGGCTTTTCCATTTTACAAAATGCTGTTCTGTTGTATGGGCAAAGAGAGTATTTTTATAGAGGTATTTTCATCCATTTTTGTTGTTTTTTCCTCATTGTTGCTTTCTGCTTACCTGTTTATCTTTTTTTTTCTAAAAATAATTTTAAACCACTATCATATTAATAATTTTTTTTTGTCTAAAGAGTTGGGGGGGCGGGGGGGGGGAGAAAAAAGTATGTATGGGCATTACTGGGCATTTGAACTTGACATTTATAAAAACAAAGTGGAATTGAATAACTAGCTTTTGAATTGATGGACGACTAATTCTCTTCCTGAACTGCAGTCATTCAGTTGGACTAATTGAATCAAAGTTATTTTATTCACCTCATTTATGTACACGAACAAGGAATTTGACTTTATCCTTTTATGACGCTTTAAATTTAGATATACAATTTTTTAAAGAATGTTCTCAGTAAATACTATGGTAACCATGTTTACTGTGATGGCATGAGGATTCATCCGTCCAGTCCATCCATCTGTTCTCAGCAACTTACATTTTGGCAGCGGAAAAGTTTTGTGTATTTAGAAAAAAAAATTAAAGATGCAATATTGTGTTGACTTTGTATTTTGACCAGACAACCCAAGAGCATGTCTTGACCGCCATTAACAAATTTCACAAAAGGAAAAATATCTGCAACAATGAGGAAAGTTTCATTTTGCATTATATCAAAATTTGATTAGAGGCGAATGTTTGCTTGTGTCTGTTTCAGTCTGCTGGATGACCTACTTAGGTCAAATTTAGGATGTTGATAAAGTGGTGCTATTAAAATATCAGATGTTTGACTGTACTTGTGCAAGTGTCAGAGTTCCCAACATATGTATGCATGTGTGTGTGTGTGTGTGTGTGTGTGTGTGTGTGTGTGTGTGTGTGTAGATGTGTGTGTGTGTGTAGGTGTGTGTGTGCGTGTGTGTGTTGCTTGTAACTGTCAATCTCCTTTTTTCCAGGGTTTTTTTCCACAGCCCCTACAGATCGATAATATGTCACTGTGTGTGTCTGAGTTGTTGCGACTGGCAAAAGGGAATTTAAGTGCAACAGGATCCAATAAAGTGTATATCAGAGCAGACATGCTGTACCGCCATGTGATTTCTGTCCGTTCGACCAAAATCTCACGGCCGTGTTGCATCCTATTTGGACATCAGTAAGCAGACTGACTAGCAACAATCACGCAAAAGTTTTGAGTTTGTTTTAAAATTAGTTGATCCTCAGTCTACATTTTTACTGAAGATCAAATTTTAGACTTTTTTTGTTTTGTTCCTTTTACTTTGAGAATCAGAGCACGAATGTTTACACAAAACTTAAAAAAGAGGAAAAAGTCTCAACGCCTTTCCTTGTTCTTTTAAAGGTTTTCTTGCTTTTAAGCTGTTATGGTATACCAAGTTCAGCTCTTACAAAGCAAGTAGACGGCTTTGAAAGAACACCAGAATTATCTTCTCAAAATGAAAGGTTATTAGTCGGAAAGCAAAGTTTTGACAAATTATAGTGCAGGAAAAGAGCAAAATGGTTTAGAAGTCTAATAAATACCTAGAATTTTATTCAGTTCTATGTTTCCACTTCCTTTTTCATTCTTTTGCACAGCTGAAGATATTTACATTTCTTTTCTATTACTGAAATTCTGACACAAATATTTTTCTACACTTGTATTTGCAATATTTACCTGAGCTAAAATAAAGCTGTAGGACTTTGGGTTGTTTGATCCATCGCTCCACTAAACCTGAACCCTCCAGGACCTTAAGCTATCTGAAAGATGAGTCAAGAAACTCAGTCATTTTGTATGTGTATAGAAAGCTGTGTATAGAAACCTTAGAGTTCAATTTCCTCATCATGAAGCAGCAATTATTGTTAAGAAAAATATCAAAGTCAAATTTATGCAATGGAATTAATAAGCGCTGATTCCGTTTCATATTTTATTTCTCTTTGGTGGTTTTGTCCCATCGCTCCTCTTTTATCTACAAAACTTGTTTTCTGATGCCTTTTCTTGTCATATTGCCTCCTACTATACTTGAAGATCTATCTATTTGCCTTCACTGAAGCTTTTTGTGTGTGTTTAAAAGAATAAGTACTGTCAATTTTACAGTACAGAACAGTGTCAGTTAAGTTTCTCTCAACAAAACACGATTTGTCATGAAAACCACTTCATAAAAACCATTAAAATAAATGTGTCTTTCATTAAAATGCCTAATTTTAAAGAGTAAAAATTTGCTGACATTTATCCAGTGAAATTAATTATTAAAAAAACCAAACATTTCCATTGAGATTCAATTAATCTCAAACCAATCACACATGCAGACTTAAACCCAGCAGATTACATCGAGTCAATGATTTGCAGCATTCACATCTCCTGGATGAGCATATAGAAACTGTACAGTTAATTGCATTGTGACATTGACTAAATATTGCATGTGGTGACAGGAGAAAGAAAAACTTTTCTCCAACAAGATCTGGTTTAGTGTGATCTGCCACAACTGAATGGTAGATTACAAAGATGTAACTTCTATGAAAAGGGAAAGAAAAAAAAAAGATCTGCCTCCCATTTCTCTATTATAAACACTAGTAAACTGAACAGTCAGATCTCTGACATGAGATGAAGATTCATAATTTACAGTTTTATCTTTGCAAAGTAATATGAAATTATATTCATGATTTATCAGGCAACCAGTGAAGAGAAGCTGAAACAGGAGAAACAAGGTCTCTCCTTTATGATGTATTAGTCAATTTAAGAGAAAATCAACAAGTGAAAAAATAGTTTTATTCAAAAGCATAAAAAGGTTTAGTTATATTAATGTGGCATAATTTTGTTTTTATGGTATAGGTGATTACCTTCAGTTCTCAGTTTTATAGAAACAAATTCAAGCAAGAAGATCAAGCTATGTAAAACTGCTTGTTTAAAATTTAAACAAAATTGGATTTATAATATTTATTTTAAGAGAAAATCTCAAAAAAGTCTAATTTATTTTATACTGAACATTTTATGCAATATAGATTCACTACTTGGGTCATAAAAGAGATTAAATAATCATGTTATCGGGGAAAATGTAAAACATTTGATGCAGGTTTCGACTGCTTTTAGAGCAAGGTATACGAGGCTTCTTGTAACAAAGTACTTTCATGTTCGGCATTAAGATTTAAGTAACTACAAATATGTCACTAAACCTTTCTGAACCCCTTTTTCTGGCTCAATTTACCACTCTCAAATGTTTTTGTTTTTTTTTCTCATCATTCCATGACACTCGTCCTTAAAACTAGATACTGAAATTATCCTCCAAACTACTCCGACAAGCTAAAAGCAACAAAACACCAAGCCAAGGAAGCTGTTACTCTATCCACCCATCTTCCTGCAGAGGTGCAGACCCACACTGTAGCAGACTTTTTTTGGGCCTCTCTTAAAAGCATTTGCATGTTTTTTTGTTGGTGTAGGGACACGAGGGGGTTTGTGTTTGTCCCCTTGTGTGCATGTGATGAAAAGAGAGAACATGTAGCCTGTGTTGAAATGAGGAAAGACAACTAGAGTATGAGGAGGTACTTTAATGGGTGAATCATAAAAGCAAGCAGTATGTGTGGCAAAGGTGTACATTTGTCACCTGTGTGTGTTAGAAATGAAAGGGGGGAATATTTTGATGTCTGGGTAGGGGGGAAACTATGAGCAAGGAAGACTGAACAAGAAAAAGAGACGGCATGGGCCTATATTTGTGCTTACAGGCGCTTGACAGGGGTTCTGTGCATATCAGAGAAATACCTATGTGCAATCATACAAGACAATAACTAGCATGGGTGGCAACACCAAAAACAATTCCTCTAAGGCAGGGAAATATGCAGAAATTATGCATGTAGCAAAATATAGAATGATTCAATCTAATTATTGATTTACTTTCTTCAAATTAGGTTTGACGTTCCAAAAAGAATCAAACATCACTGATAAAATAATAATTGGCTTATGCTTAATACTTCCATTTTTTTGCACATGTCCTGTCAGCATTTCATGCTTTCTACAGAGAAACCAGTTGCCTACATGTGCCAGGGAGGTTTTGCGCTACAAGAACAATCTGAGGATGGTATCCTACTTGAGTGATTGACTTTATTAAATCATGACTGCATCCAGCATCAAAGTAGGAAGGCCACATGCTGTAATAGTAACCTGTGTTTGTGTGACCTTCAGCTATGTGGTATTTGTGTGCATGGGTGGGTGTACATGTTGAAAATGATGTGTTTGTGTTGGATGACTGGGTGCGAGCGAGTTAGTCACCTGGAGGTGCATGGCTGTTAGAATAGTGAGAACGGCAGAAAGCCTGCAGCACACAGCAGCCAAGAGATGCAAAGGACAGGTGGACTTGGCTCCGGGAGGCGGAAGCACCCCCAGGCAGACACACACAAGGCACCGCCTCTGGACGGCCAAACACACAGAGGCAGGTCGCCAGCAGAGCACAGGAGCAGCAGCCTCCAGGAAAAAGAGACTACAGGTGAGACGCAGACCACTGAGCCCCCTGGCCCAGCCACACAGGGATCCAGTGTCTTTTAACACCAAGGAGGGAAGACCCCTGGAATGGAGAAGAACCAAGGTGGGGAGGTCGAATGAGAAGGATGCCCTTCCATCCCAACATATGCCCAGGAGCGATTGGCCACCTAACAGGAGCCCCCCACTGTGTAGCAGATTATCTATCTCACACTGTCATGAATGGTGAAAGTTTTTACAAATGTGTAAAACGCATTTTTTTTTTTTTTTTTTTAGAAAAATAGCATCTTGCAGCTTTAAGGAAGGTCTGTTTTTATTTTAAAACTAGACAATTCCAAACCCGATTCTGCATTAACTTGACTTTTTTTTAAGTGAAATAGTGCTTAAGTACTTTTAAAGCCACGAACAAAAGGAAGTTAGAAAGACTACATCACTAACAACAACACTTTGTGTCTTCCTTCACTAGTTCTGTACTATTGATCTATCCTACAGCCATCTATCAGTTTTCACCTTGAGAGCATATGCTGGTATGTCATGCACATATTCTAATGAATATTTAAGAAGTGCAGTGTACCCACGTTCTGTTATTAATATTTTTTTTTTTCCTGGCACTAAACTTGTAGTAATCCACAGCTCAACATAAGTGAGCCACAGTTTGAGTTGGTTCGTATGTGAGGGTTATTCTGTGTTTGTCCTTTGTTTCTGCAAGCTCATTTCCCCAGAGTCCCTCCTGTCCTCTTGGTGACAACCTCACTGTATTCTTGACAGCTGAAACACACTCACTCCTTCTATTACACACACACTTTTTTGTTGGTCTTAACGTGTGCATCGAAAAATGAAACTGACACTATAGATAATTTCAAATGGAAGTGCACTTGTTATTGCCATGTCAGTGATTGTTGGTACTTTACTGTGGATATTTGATGTTTTTTTTTTATCTCCTTGTGTTTGTAGTGAATAGAGTGAATAAAGTCTTCTGTTCAGTCACATTTTTGAGTTGGTTAATGTAAAGTCATTGTTTAACTTCGGCTGAAATATCACAAGTATTGTTAATGCAGCTGAGTCCTATTAAACAAGAAAAATTGACTTTGTATCTTTAATTAACTACTTATACTTTACAATTATAATCTCATTTGTATTTCAAACAATGAAAGTATATTAGAGCATCTGAGTCTTGAAAGCTACAAGAGTTTATTCAAACTAAAGGAATTCAGGATAATCTGTTTATGAGTTGCATAAATTAATAGTTCCTTGGGTTGTGTATCGCCCACAATGATTCATTTTATATAACAAGAAGCTGATAATCTTATTGTTGTAGGAAAAAAAATGCTCATAAATTGTCTTTGATAACCCGGGTTAAAGGGACACAGGTTCTTTTTTCTTGATAAGTGCTCACCTTCACATGTGTGTGACGGGAGGGAATAAAATCACAAATACTCAAAACATGGTGTGCACATTTGCACACTTGGCTTTGGGGTCAGTGGGGTGCCAAATCCAGGGATCTTCTGTGTTCATGTGTTGCAGCTCTGAGTCCAGAACACACAAAAGTTATCTGTCTGTCTTAAGAATCTCAGGAGTTTATTTTTCTCTGACAAATACACAGAAGCATACACACAGACATGCAGTGAGCCACCGGCTGTGAAGATGCTGAGGGGGAAATGCTGTAAGTGACAACTTCCTCTGAGCAAAGTGTGGAGAATTGTTCCTCCGTGTTGTTTTCTTGTTCTTCTCCCATTTCCATCCCCCCCTTTTGCTACACCTTGTTTTCTCCCAGGGGATGTTTTCTCTTTTTCTTGCCAGCGGTGAATGTCTTTTGGCTCATGTGTGCGTGTTTGTTCTCCATTGTCCTTTGAATTTCCCCTGAGACCACCACTTTCCTATGGCACTCTTTCATAAGACGCCCCTGTCCTCCGAGTACTCACTACATGGTGTGAGGGACTCCGTGTATGTCTATGGATTATATATGTGGCTTTTGCCTCTTTGTGGAAGATTTTTATTTTTTTACTTCACCACCTGCCTGTCTTCAGGGAGAGAAACCAGTGAGGGGTCAGCAGTCAGGTTTTAATTACAGAACAGCCATAAGTGGAGTCTCCTTAAGAAAAACACTTTAGAGAAATGGATTACTTTTCTGTAACTATTGAAGTTATGCATTGTCTTTATGAAGTGGTACCTGCCACAGCAATGAAATGGGTATCACTTTATTGATGCTTAAAGCTGTGAAAATATTTTTTTCAATGCCCCTTTGGTTTCTCAAAATGTCATTTACAACAAAAAAATATATATAAAAATTTGCCCACTCAAGTGTAAATAACAGGTGGTCTAAAAGCAATTTACAAAATTTAAAATGGGCACAAACGATGCCATTTACATGCAAACCCTATTATATTTTATTAGAACATTCAAAAAATGAAAGGAATTCCAGTCAGTATCCAGGCTGGTTCTTTTCAAAGCATAAAAATTACTTCCAGCTAGGACACATGTGTCAAACTCAAGGCCCGCGGGCCCCAGCATTTTATAGGCCGATGATTGAC
>NW_015112648.1:814376-815228 GCF_001443285.1 Poecilia latipinna | reverse complement strand
GTTTGTTCACCAAGTTACTGTGCTCTCTGAGAGGATCTGTGGTAGAAGTATTTGACATTGTTCCATGCCCATCATTGACATCAGTCTCTAACAAAATGTGGATCATCTACCAGGAACACTGCAAAGAGCATGAGTTTCTGTAGTGTAGTGGTTATCACGTTTGCTTCACACGCAAACGGTTTCTGGTTTGAAACCAGACAGAAACAGATTTAGTTTGTTCTATTCATCACAGGTGTTTACCAAAGGTCAACAAGGCTCTGTGGTGTCATGGTCTGTACTCTGAATCCAGGCATCTGAGTGCAAACCTCAGTTGAAATTTTCATGCGTTGCATCTCACATCATCAACTTTGGAACCTCAAACTGAAACAAAGCAGAGAAGTTCAGTTCCTGTAGCGTAGTGGTTATCATGTTTGGTTCACACGCTAAAGGTCTCTGGTTTGAAACCAGACAGAAACAGATTTAGTTTGTTCTATTCATCACAGGTGTTTACTAAAGGTCAACAAGGGTGCTGTGGTGTCATGGACTGTACTCAGAATCCAGGCATCTGAGTGCAAGCCTCAGTTGAAATTTTCATGTTGCATCTCACATCATCAACTTTAGAACCTCAAACTGAAACAAAGCAGATTAGTTCAGTGGTTATCATGTTTGCTTTACATGGAAAAGGTCTCTGGTTCAAAACCAGACAGACATGGTTTATGTAGGTTATGCATCTTTTGGGGTGCAGTGAGACAATAAGAGTCTTCCCCTTTCGTGTTCCATGCCAAGTTGATTGGTTCATTTGCCAATCGACTTCAATGTAGGCTTCTTTGAAATCGAAGTTACTTTTCTTCAATTACCAATTGGCAGTTCTAT
>NW_015112648.1:726396-810780 GCF_001443285.1 Poecilia latipinna | reverse complement strand
CAATATGCTGAAGTGGCCCTCGGTGAATTTGAGTTTGACACCCTTGAGCTAGGAGAAATGTGTCGGTAAATCTAAATCTGCAAAGAATATGAGCAGTTTTGGACTTAATCTTATGTGTTAACCTTTAATAAAATGGGTTTTAAATACTCTGATTGGACTAAACCAACCATTAATAAGGCTCATGGTTTAGGCTTTTAGAAAAGGTTAGCATAGTCATGGTATTCCACAGGTAACACAAAAGCTCCTTTATATGAAAATAATTTAGTGGTGTGACTAGGAAAATAATGCCCTTTCAAAAGTAAGATGTAATATAGCTTGAGTAATAAAATTCTTCACAAAAGTAGTTCCATATGTGCCCACTTAAGTGTAAACATTCATTGTGTCTTTAAAGACCTTGTGGTCTTTAAAGACACAATGAATGTGTCTGAAATATCTCAGGTGCCAAAATTACACCGCCAAAAATTCTTCTGGAAACGTTTACTTTCTACTTCTGTCTTTTAATAAATATTTCCAATATTTCGATTTCTAAGAATAAACACATGAGCCAATTCTAACTCTCAGTGAAATGAAGCAGTTTGACACAAACTGCTGTGTTTTGATCCAGTGCAGGTTGGCGTGTATTGTTGTTACAGTTGTGACAGAAAGATGGACGGGTCCTTGGCGCTTGGTCCACTGGAGGTGTCGCAGGATCGGTGTGTGTCCTTGTGTTTCCCCCCTGGGTATTTGAGCCAAGTCCTTTCTTACTCACATGCCACATATGACAAATCCATTTAAACACACACCTGCACACACAACTATACATTTCCTGAAATATTTAAAAACTGCAAAATATCTCAAGCCACCTTTCAGAGCAAGAGGTGATCTTTCTGTGACTGCAATCATGATTTTATCTACGCTGGTCCAGACTGGGTACTAAGTTGTTTAATTGATGGCTAAACAGAAAGTAGGGGTGGAGAGGGTCAATAATTTCTTCTAATCAGCTTCAAGAGTCCCATAAGTACCAAACAAGTTAGACACCAAAGTGAGTCCAACCGTCACATCTCAGAAATCACTCGCCGCTGCCAGAAGTGTCTCCGTTTATCTGGGTTTATAGGCTAAGCCATCCCAGCTTCCCCAAGCAGTTCCCAGAGCAATTTAATATCAAAAAGATAGAGATCTGCCTGTCCTTCTTATTTTATGGTTGGCTATCAGGTGACAGACAGGGACATTTTTTTTAACTGTATTCAAACTATTTGAAGTGTGCATTGTTAAAATGCTAGATTCTCATCACATCTTTGACATTAATTTAGCAATAGCTGCAATAAATTATTGAAGCATTTTTTCAGATTTATTTTGTTTATTCCAGTTTTATTGCTGTTATGAAACTACATTTGGAATCAGCAATTCCTGTAGATATATAAACAACATATTAAACTGAAATAAAGTGTTATAGTGAGTCAAATAAGACATCTATGTTCAAAAACATTTGTTTTTGTTGGCCAAGGGCACAAAGTACATACACATTATTATACATACATAGAAGTTATTCTTTTTAGTTGTGATTTAAATTGTTGCTGATGGCACTTTTTCCTCCCCTTCCAAATCAGAAACTGGTAAATGTGTCAGATATTGAAAGCCAAAGGACTACTACTAGAAGTCAATAGTAATATCCCAAAGAGCGACGCCCTGATGCACAAAATACAGTTTACAGCAACAGAGAGTCAAGGTCTGTGGTTCCAGGCAGCACATCATTATTCATGTATGCTAGTTTGTTTCCATTTTAAAAGGGGCTAGAAAAGCTTTTCTCATGGCAGAAAACGTTTATTTTCAAGATGCTTGGCTACTTTAAAAATGTTGAAATTCTTTAATGTTTTATGCTGTCATTTAGTTGAATTTCCATCCCACCCTAAAGTGCACGGATTTTAGGAGTCAACTGAAATAACAGCAATTTTCCTGTCACTTTTGCAAACATTTGCAAAAAGAAAAAAAAAACTTATTTGGCATATTTCTACAACTTAAATCACTATTCTATGTCAGCTGTTCAAATTTAGCATTTTTTTATTTAAAAGCATTTTTCCTGGTTCCATGTATAAAAGCCAAACAATTCAGAGTATGTCTCTTTAACAACTTTCCCTAACCAAGTCAAGTAAGATGTTTATCTACTAAAAGATGTAAGGATACAATTGTATTCAGTAAATTAGAATGCTATTGAAAAGTTCATTTAGTAAAAGTTCAGTAACTCAATTATCTAAGTGAAATAAATTATCTAGAATAATTACACAAAGACTAGTGTTTACTTCCCATTAGGATTAGCGTTGTCTGAAAGAAAACAAGCTGAAAAGTTGTGACATGCATGGACTTCTCCAATTTCTTTATTTGGCCAGCTCTGAGTTCTGCAGAGTACCTCTTGTGTGTGTCTATGCGAGGGAATGTCTTTGTGTGTGTATGCACTAGAGGACAGTGTAATATTGTTTCAGATCCTAGTGGTTGTGACGGAGCTAACACCTGAATGAACCTGTCACTGCAGACACATTTCTTTTTCTGCTCCAGTGATTACACTGCACCGAAACACACTCAACAATTTTTGGATAGGTCTCAGCACATGTGTGCTATCGACTTGTGCGCAAGGCGGAGAAACGGGAGAAGTGTGTTGCTTGTGTATCGCCTGTGTGCATGTATCTATGAGAGTGGGAAAGACGGGAACGGAGAGCGACAGAGCGTTGTGTCTCAGTGTGTATGTGTCGAGGCTTATCCAGGTTTTGAGTTTTTGTCCTATGAAAATTTTAAACTGGGCTGGTGCTAATATGTCCTTTGCGATTAGGAAACATAAACAAAGAAAAGAAAAGGAGTTCAAGGGACACCAATAAATTAATAAAGGTGAACAGATATGCAGCAAAAATGTCAGATCAACTAAAAAGTAACAAGTTTGAGTGAAAAGATGTTTACCAAATTTTAAAAAATAAAGTTTTCTTGCCCATTTATTTTGTTGTCTTCACCACCAAGTTTCGTCTAAATGATTTAGATTAATCATTTTATAGAATGGCCATTTTAACACAAATCTACTAAGCAGCGATGGATGGATTGAGTTTTCTTTTTCTTTCTTGAAGGTAATTGAAGAACAGGAAATGGGAAGCATATGTACCAAAATGTAGCATTTGTCTCTCCATCTTGTAAACACCAGCAGTATGTGATGGTAGGATATGATGGAAGACTGGACATGAGGTTAGGTGAAGACAAATGACTGAGAATCAAGCATGACGGTGAAGTAAAAGAGGTCAAGGCAAACTGACACTCCATCAGCTTTTCCTCCTTGATCCACTTCTTTCACTTATCATCCACCCATCTCTGCAGACAAATGCCTTGATTCTCACACAGACACCATTTACTGCAAACCCTCTGTGACTTCTTTTGCCATGACCTTAATATATACGTAATGCATATGTCTTGGAGGAGGTTAAACACTAAAACTTTTACCTTTTATCCAGGATTCACCGTCTCTGGGGTTTGTGTGTATGTCTGATTGTGTGAGAATGTAACAGAAGGTTCCTTGAGGGAATTGACAAAACAGTGACAATACTTTCTGTTTATCTGAAATGTATCTGCATTATGTCTCTTCTTGCAATCATAAAAATACAGTAATATTGTGCACATTGAGCCGTTGTCTGTACAGCTTTTGTGTTGCACTTAGTGTGAACTGCAAACCTGTTTTCTGCATCAAATTGTTACATTTCAGAAAGCAGTTAGTATAATTCATGCTAGAAGTGGCACTGACACGCCATTTTATGCTGCTCAATGATCTTGTAATGAGCACTTCAGTCCTTTCATTCATAAATTCCTTCTCAATCTGTCAACAGATCTGCAGAAAGACCATAGAAAGTTTGAGTATCTTCACTGTACTGATTAATCAAATATTTTTATTATACTTTATCTAGATATCTTTCATTGATGAAATGAAGATATCTGGTGAGCAGAAAGACAAACCAAACAACAAAAATCTACAGTTTAAAGAGTTGCTAGGCTCCATAAGGTAACCCTTTTAATTCACACCAAAGTGCCTGATTGGTTTTAGAAAAGTACACGGTAGCTTCCAGGAAATATCCAGGTATTCCCGTCACTAACTACTAATTTCTCGAATGTAACTTTTACGTTTCAGGAGACAGTGGGAGTATTAAGAATCAGGGTTGGGGATTCTTACACATGCACAGTTTGATTTTTTTTTTCCCCTTCAGAAATGTAAACATCAACTTTACTCGTGTGAATCAATTCATTGTTAACCTAAATTTGAAAAACTTAATCTCAGTTTAGTCTTCTACAGTTACATTTCAGATTATGCGTTAGCTGTGTAAAAATGCTTTGGAGTCTAAGAATAAGCTCACTTTAAAAATACATTTCTTCAATTGTAATATGTGACATATGTCATGTATGTCATGCAGGAAACATGTATTACTAAGTGAAACCCAAACAAAAGCCCAAACTTTGTGTCTGGATTTCTCCCTCTTTGATCCCAAGATCTAATAAAGTTCTTGAAATCTCAAACCTTTTGCTACGTAATGAGTTCTAAAAAATAAACTAGAATCCCTCAATGAAATAAACCTAATTTTAGTAAATAATTTTGTTCACTAAACAATAACTGAGTCCATATTATGTGTTACAATCAAGCTCAGAAAGACATTACGAGGGTACTATAATAAAATAGCTGGTATGGTTAACCAGCCTTACAGGTTGGTTAATGAGTGTTTTAAGATAATATTGAACAAAGAAAGGTAAAACCAGACTCTCAGGAGACATCAAACTAAAGGAGGATCTGTGGCCTCATGGATGTTTCTAAATCAATAAATGATTTAAATAAAACTCTCCTAATTTGAGATACTTAAAACTACCCAAATCTTCCCTCATTAAGAATAAAACAAAAGAGACATTAATTAAACATATATATGTGTGAGGTAGCACCTCTGAGATTACCGTACCAGTAATCTAAATAGTTGAAGTGGCGGGAGTAACACAGAAGAGAACCAGACCTGACCTGCCTCCAAGTACACAATTGATGTAGGTGGGCCATTACTCAACATATTGGTCCAAGACAAATTAAATTGGTGACTAAACAAGCGCAGTCTCCAAAACATACATTCATTTAAGTCCCGAAAACAAAAGACACAAGGGTAAGCTGCTCAAATCGAATCACAGTCACCTAGAATGTAAGTGTATTTCGATATTTAAGCAGCTGCAGATGATCAGCCAGGTGAGCAGAGGGCAGAGCTGATTGGTTCACAGGGCTGGAACATCAGTCCAATCAGCAGCAGCAGAGATGGTGAGCCACTCACAGACTGGCAGATTCTGCTTTTAGTACAAAAAACACAGAGACACTTAAATGCAAACAAAAGACATGGTTACTGTGACATTAAAAATCATCCAGTATATTTACCAGGTAAACAATTACTCAAAATTGCTTGTGAGACATCCCTGACACCAAACATTCATAGGATTGTTGTGGGGGTTTATTACATTTATTTATATATATTTTTTTTGAAATCCTAACATCTAATTTTAGATTCAATTTGCATCAATGCTTCTGACTGCACCTGCCAGGATGTTCTCACATTGTGTTGCAGAAACTATATAATTACTTCCCAGGGTGGCAGTGATGTGCAGCACAAATGAGGAGAGAAACCCCTCCTCTCATTTACATCTTCTCATGCTATTGATCCAACAATGAAATATTGATAGTCATTACTTCCTTAGCAACACAAAAGTTGATGATGGAGATCAGTATACAGCTGTATTTCCACTGATTGTTGCATGACGGTTGTCAGATCTATACAATCCTTGGCAGGTTTGATATCCCTTGTGGTAGCAATTTTTTATGATGGCCCATTACCTTCAGACTAAAGAAGCTTTTGAACAGGTTGTGGAGGTCTTTGAGTCGAGAGGTTGTCTTAATCTGGTGTGAAAGAACCCTCAAAGACACAGGATACAGCAGCAGTCCTAAAGAAGTTGTGGATGCACTTTAAACAATTCTTTGGTTCCCAGCAAATTCCTTTCTGTGTTGAAATACAAAAGCGTTATTTTCAAATATTTGGAAAAGAATACAATCCATGAACAAATGTATTGCATTAGCAGTGTATAAAGCATCCAAGCTTGGTCACAACTCTACATGCTGCACATTAGCAGTCAGAATGCAAACCATTCCCCCTGGCAAAGTCAGTATGAGTCTTCAATAAACATGTCGAATAACTGATATCCTCTCTCTGTCTTTATAGATTGGACAGTCACTCGTATGAGGTAATGCAGCTGGACTTTGAGGTTGACAACGTGATTAATCTGAAGCCAACACAGACTTTGCGCTGGACTGTGGAATACTCCGCTAACACACAGATGGCTTTGAAGCAAACCGAACAAGTTTCCCACCTCTACATTAGCAATTCCGACATCCAGGGCATTGTGCCGCTGGCAGAGGTAAGAGATTTGCTCCCAGATGAGAGCAGATACAGATCTACGATTACAGCTGCACATATTTCTCATGCCTGAATGGATTCCATTTTTCATCTCCTCTTTGCTCCGCCTCCTAACCTTTGTGGCGACACCCCAGTCCTTCCCATTCGTTCCAGTTAGCCTAAGATTAAAGTTCACTTTGTTAATCCTGCACTTGATGCAAAGCTTCTGGATTCTCACACACACACACATGGTTTTAGCCCACCAAAGTTTTAACAATAAAAAGTAGAGCCATAAAAACACGTAATAATGTACTTTGATAGCTGACAGAGTCTAGTTTTCAGTAGAAATCGTCTTCTGTTTTTACACCTGTCATTCTAAATAAGTCAATCCAGAGCCTAAGCTACTTCCAGCCTAAGCCAGGCATAAAGATTTACGTAAGGATAGCAGGGAAATATTCCAATGCTATGTGTGCAAATCTTAACTAGAAAGCTGTTGTTTTTTGTTTGTTTGTTTGTTTTCTTGTGGGTTGTTGTGTGCAATTAGAAGCCTCGTTAAGTTTTTCATTAAAACTTAATGAAATAGTAAAATTTTGTTTTATCTGTGTGATTTTCTGCACCCAAAAACACATTTATAAAAAGAAATCTAAGTTGAGCTCCAAAATAAACATTACAAAACATTTGTAACATTTTCTAATGTGTGAAGCTCATTTACATCACACATTCACAAACTCAAATCAAAAACTATGGCTTAAGAAAGGCAAACTAGAGACCACTGGCTAAAAATGAAATGAGGGATGAGTTTCAAAATGTTCCTACTTCCATTACTACTAAGGTCAAGCTAATCTGGCCTGATAGCCCTCCTTCAAACAGCAAAGTCCCAGTGACAAAACCCAGTTTTGCTTAAGGGATTTCATTAAGCCTCCTCTTTTTAGCAACTATAGGAAACCATTATTTCAAACTGCAACACTACAGGATTTACATATAATACTTCTTCATCAATATAATGATGGAATGACAAAAAAAATACTCAAAACAGAAATACAATTTAATGTGAAATCATGCCAAAGCTCCAAGTGCAAAGATAGAATATATACTTATATGCAACAATCAATGACAGCTTTCTGTGGACAGCTAAGTTTGTATCATCGGATTGTTGAGGGTTAAATTACTAGAATTCATTACAAACATAGACTGAAAGGTCCTTTCCTTCTCTGAAACAGCAAACAAAACACTATCACACAACCTACTTCTACTTCACATTGTTGGATGACTATAGGAAACCATTGTTGGTTGCAAAGTTCTGAAGAGGAAGTTAAAACTTCCAGAAATGAAAGGGGCATTATACATTTGTACTAAATCTATTCCTTTCATCTGATGTTTAAAATCCAGTCCAAATAATTCCCATCAGAAGTCACTGAATTAGTGAAGAGTCCACAATTCAAGCCTGACGTGACAACTACACCAGGAAGGGTAACAGCTACGATAGTGCTGACATTAGAAAAACATTCTTTGATATCTTTCCTTTACACAGACACCACAAGTTTCCAGTTTGACCTGATAGCTGGGGAGCTATTCTTGATTTAGTGTGGTATGTATTTTTCAGGTGGAAATTAAACCTTTGGGGTTTAACAAGTTAAGAAGTTAATCTCTGGATAAATACATATGCTTTCTGAATGCCTTAAAGGTTTTATTACAGAACATTTGAGGAAAAAATCCCATCACAATAGAGAAAATTAAAGCATGGTCAGGTTCAAAATGGTATCCAAGCTTTTAACTTTTCATGGAGAATCGATCTCCTATAAACAGAGTATAACATGAAGACCAGTGCTGTTGTCAGCTCACAGTGGTATCTAACCCAAAGGTGCTCATATCATATTTATTTCATTAAACTAAAGATAGAGAGATTCAGTGAGTGTTGGGTTTCAGTATTTCAGACCTAATAACAGATGGCTATCCTTGCAAATTTTCAGGTCAGATAAGTAAAGCAGGTTCAGGTTCATGGTGACTCTTGAGATGGTTTAGGTAGGACAGGTCACCTT
Source organism: Poecilia latipinna (assembly GCF_001443285.1). Lineage (NCBI taxonomy): Eukaryota > Metazoa > Chordata > Actinopteri > Cyprinodontiformes > Poeciliidae > Poecilia > Poecilia latipinna. The sequence continues at coordinate 802,331 of NW_015112648.1, read as the reverse complement.
AGTAGGACAACTGTTAGTTGTACACCTCATAAATCAGATGTGAGCGGCATATAGACAGCACATTGAAAAAAACATCCGACAAGGCATTTTTAAAGATTGCACAACCAATATGGGACATAAGGTCTGCTGATGAGATGGACCAACATTTTGCTTTGGCATTTGTGGTGCAAGAGTATCCTCACAGTGATGGCGTGGGCAGCATCATGCAGTTGGGATTCCTTTGCTGCCATATACAGAGAGGTGAAATGTAGAGATATACCCTGAATTATTTGCAGCTGTAACTGAAGTGAAAGGTTTTGATAGAAAGTCTTGACTCAGAGGGCCTGACTTTCACAAGATAAAAGTAGAACTGGTAACACCTAATGTAAATATATATATATATATATATATATATATATATATATATTACTGACCAAAGAAAAACTTGAAAGGCAACTTTTTTTTCTGATGTTTCCGACAGAACAATTTACCCAATTTCTTTGAGATGAATAATTTGTTGCATTCACTAGAAGACAAAATAGCAATCATGGAGAGAGGGGTTTAAGACAATACTGATGAAAACTGACTTCCATACAGACTTTCTTCAGGCTTACTATACGGAAAGACCGTTTCATCTTCAGCAAGAATGCAAGAACAGCCTCACTTATCTCTGTATACACATATCTGCACATCCAATTTTACTTTCTCTCCCTTCATCTATCTTTTGCCTTTCCCCTCCGGTAAAAGCATCAAAATGGCTGTTATTACAAGCCATTTGGGCTTCCTGATTTGTTTACTGGAGTTGCCTGACCAGGTGTTGATTATTGGTTGGTTGTTTAAGGTGTCTGTCACTGAGAGGGGTCATTGTGATAGGTCGCCAAGATGAAAGCTTCATTTTTTTTCCCAGGTCTTTGAGAGAAGGAAGAGTAAAGGAATAGAATTAGGAGCTGGAGGTGTAACTTCAAAGTGAGTTAGATGTGGAAGCTTTCAAACAGTTTTACATCTTTCAGTTTAGCCAATTTCACATCAGAGGATCACAATTTGGGAAGCATCTGAAATACAACTACAGTAAAATATGAAATCTTGCTCACAGCTGTTTAAAGTACCTGAAAGCTGTGCGTCACACATAATTGCATCAGGGGCTTTGTATGCTGGCTTTGAAACATTATTTCTGTTTCGACTGTTTATATGATTCAAAATCTACATCAGCCATCAACTACCAGCTCGCATGTCAAGAGTCAGCTCATCAACAGGGCTGATGTGTAGGTACAGAATGGCTCTCTTTATTTTTTTTTTTTGGAAGCCAAAAATGAGAATCAGAATACTGTCTGTCATCACTGATCCATCTCCAACATTTTCCCCCTAATTCCATATATCCATTAAGGCTCTGGTCTCTTGGCTGAGCTGGGACGAAAGAATCCCTCTCCAAGAAACGAGGGATTATTAGGAGTAATTTGTCTCCTGTGGGGCCTAAAAAATTGGTTTCATCTTGAGATGAGGGGTTAGGAGGGAGAGTTGTTAGGGAGAGCTGAGCAGGGAGGCGAGAGGGGAGCCAAAGAGAGAAAGAAACACAGACATTAACAGACTGGACATAATAAACTGACTGAATTCAACGTGATTAAGATTAGCTAAAGATTTCTGCTCTTAAAAAGAATCCTGAAGCAATTTTAGTTGTAATTTCCTCCTAAGCTCACCATCAAAATAAAAGCTTATGATATTGTGTTGTATTCTGTGTTATTTGTATTTGTATCATTTTTAAAGAATTGGCTGCCAACATAGCATCAGTGAGTGAAAAGATGGCAAAAAAATGGATTTTACAAACAAAACTCCTGTGGATATAGACATAACTAAACCAAGGGACTTGTTTTGTAGCATTTTATTTATCTTAGTTAAAAAGTTCAAACTTTCTAGAGTAAAAATTCAAATTGAATGGAAATCTGTGGGAAAAACAACACTGTTTTATTTTTACATGTAATAGGAGTAGGTACGAAAATGATTAGATCCCTGCATTGACACAAACAGCATCAGTTCTTCAAAAAAAGAAAACATTTTTTTAAACATAGAATAGCAACAAAGTTTTGCCACAATGTCAACACTTTCAATATTTGACCACATCATTTTAGACTTTTCATAAACACTGCATCATTTTCTACTTACACTAAAATACACCAAAAAATTGAGGTGTTTACTGTGGATTTCAAGGTCGCCTTTGTATCATCTGACATGCTTGGGGTCAAATATACGTTTGTTTTCATGTTCTGACTCACCCCATCCTATTTGAAAGTAAAAAAGAGACTTTACTCTGCTTAAATTGTTTAATTTATTCTAATAATTAATATTGGTGTTACATGACACTGTTAGAATCCCACATAAATGTATCATTCTTAAAATGGCAATAATTAATTGTGCTGTATGTCATTTGTTGTCCTTACAAATGACACTCAATCTTTCCCACCATAATTTATGAAAACAGGGTAGAGAAGAACAAAAATTGGTCTTTGAGCGTCTAAAGTTTTTATCACCAATGACAACGCCGCAGTAAATGTTCACTCAAAATGTGCTTAGCTGTTTTTGGATTTTTTTTTAAGTGGATGTTATCCGTCTTGTATAACTAGTGGAAGTGAACGAAACCATAAGAACAAACTTATTTCTTAGCCAGTGGGAAAATAGGATCAAAAACGGATTTTCTGTGTTGTCTTTAGCCCAACAGTTCCCTTCCGGTGTCATAGCTCATATTTGTTTTTTTATGACGTTGTTGAATTGATTATTTTTGAAACAACTGACTTGATTCAAAAAATAAAAGCTAAAAGTTGAACATTTTCACTATGACAAACCTAATGGCCCTTTCTTGTCTCTTTGTTCCACAAATTTGCTATAACTATTATTTATACATATACTAATTCATGCAGATTTGTTAATTTGTTGCTCATGCTGGAAGAACTAAAATATCTGTTAAATCTTTTTATTGTCTTGTTTGTGCCTGATTGTAATTGCATAGCTTTGTGGAACTGCAGTATTTCAGTATCCTTCTCATTAGTTTCTTTCTTCAGGTTTAAACACTTTTCTCTCTCCCCTTCTCTCTGTATTCCCTAACCTCACACCCGCTCCTCTTTTTCTAAATTCCCACCCGTCCTGTTGCTACTCCATTTGCCCTTGTCTCATCTTCCTCCTCTATCTTCATCCTCCTTCATTTCTCCAAAGAGTTTCACCTCTCTCTGAGGCTTTACTATGTAATTAATTCTTAATTAGGACACTTGTTTATCTTTGTTTCTTAAAGATGCCTGTGTGTATGAGTGCATTTTCAGATCTTTTAGCAGAGCAGTTATGCTAAGTGGCTTCTTAATTTTCCTCTTCTGACTGGTTGTGTAGAAAAAGGTTAGTTAGTAAGTGCAGAAAAAGAAACTGAAAAATCAAATATCTGTTAATGAAACCATGCCCATACACATACCCAACTCATTAAAAGGCTTAAAGTTTACACCTTCTTTCATCTATTCCTTTATTTCTTTTCCTCACATCTCGAGCTTTTTCTACACTCAAACCATCTTTCTGTGTTTATCTTTTACAATTCTAACATATCATATATTCAGAAAGTGCTGTCATTATTCACAGATATTTACCAGAATTCCCCTGCTTGCTTGGTAATTATAACTTAATGTCTTTATTGCAAAAGGCACTTTTTTTTTCTTTTTCCAATTCCCCAAACTAAATAATCTGTCAAATTCATTACAAGTAAGATGCGATTCTACAGAATTTATTTCCTGTTTAGATTTGAGATGATTAATTTTAAAATGATTTTCATTGTTTCAATTTTCTACTAGAACACTTAAAAAAATCAAAAAAGGTCATGTAAGTACTTGTTTACTATGCCACCATGTTTAATCTAGTTTTCAGCATAAAACTCACCAGTAGTCAGACATACTGCACCAAACCAAGAGTTATTCAAATTCAAAGGTTCAGAAGCTACAATTATTATTTGTTTTCATCAGTAACTTCCTTGTTGAGAAAATGTGAAAAAGTTTTAATTATCTCCTGTAAGATAAAGTAATGTAGGAAGTCTAGGATTTCTTCAGGGCTGCAGAGAGAAACTTTCAAAGAAAATGAGAAACAGAAGGATAGTCAAAGCTCCCAATTTTACCATGACTGACTGATTTGATTTTTCTCCTCTGAACCAAATCTAAAACAAACTTCTTCATACTCAGTTACATAATCACATTTGGGAAGTGCTCAGTCTGACAACTGGTTCTTCATGGACCTCTAAAGCAGCAGAATCAGAGCAGATAGAGGTGTGGTGAAGTCTAAAAGAAGAGCAAATTACTCCTAAATAAATAAAATTACTAAATTAAATTACTAAATCAAAGTAATAAATTTTAAAAGAAAGAGATGTAATGGGAAAACAAAATGAGGGGCAGGGGAAAAGAGAGAGAAGAGATGGAAAACTAAGATTTATCACAGAGAACAAACAAAAATTACCATTTTTTTAGAAGCAGAAAGCAAGATTTTAAAGGGAAAAAATGAATACAAGAGAGATCACAGGAGGCTAATGAACAGCCTGATCAAACAGCAAAACACAAGCAATCATCTTAGTACTTTTTATTCAAGCTAGTGGAAACAAAAATCAATGTTTATGTGTTTTTATCTGTGCCTGTCATGTTTTAAAATTCAACATCAACGTCAATAATGTGAAAATGTTCCCCTCCAATTCTGTTTTTACTTTTTTGTCACAATAAAATGTTGTTATAAAACATTTTCTAGATAAAATATACAAAATTAAGTTGAGTAAATAAGCTTGATGCAGTCAGCTGTCCATTGACTCCACACCCTTGTTCACAAAGAAGGATTCACTCAATACAGTCTGAGTTTCCCTTAACAGCTTAATAGACTCAACATAACTGCACCGTTTTATAACTGGTATGCAATGTATGCATAAATGCATGAATAAGTCTTTTGCACTGCACCATCCGGCAAATCCTCCGACCTGCTATGCTTTTCAAGTGAGATGCAGAACTCTTTTCACGACTTGTACAAAATGCAATGAGTGTTTTTCCATCTAATTATAGTCTGGGCCATGAAAAAACTGTGACAGTGAAGAAATAAACTAGGGTTTGTAATCATTTTAATATTTACTGAATTTTGTTAAACAAGCTTCCCTAAATTGAAAGAGGTAATGGTGGAAAACAAAGAGAGGTCCAGTGGATGTGTGTCAGTCCTTCAAGTGAACAGAAACAAAGAGGAAGAGAGAAAAGAGACAAACGTAAACGGAGACAAGAGCAGGGCAGTTCTAATTAAATTAGGGCTCTGGAAATTGAAAGTACAATTCTCCCAAGGATTTCACACAAGTGTGTGTGTGTTTCGGCATTTCTAACCTTGTGCGACCAATTTTTTCATCAGATACTTACATTTTGAGGACCCAATGCTCCTTAGGGGGTCCAAAGTCTGGTTCCCATAAGAAGAATGTCTCTTCTTGGGTTAGGGATTAGGTTCAGGACTAAGGTGCGTATTGATTTTTGGTTCAGTGTGGAGTTAGGGAAAAGGTCTGGGTCTGGCATAAACCCAATTACTAAAATGAATACACTCCATGTGTGTGTGTATGGTTGGATGGCCTGTTAGCTTTCATACCAACTGTCTTCATCCCTCCTCTCTTTTCCTCTCTCTTTTTATTCTTCCTCTCTCAGTTTGATTATTCAAAATTACTCTCATTTTGTAGCACTTAACCCCCATTTTTAATTTCTGCCTCTTTTTTTGTTTCTCCCACTTTTCTTTCTCTGTTTCACTCTTCACTTCCCACTTTTCTTCTTTCTCCATCTATTTCTGTCTCAACCTTCTCTTCTTTCTCTCTGTGCTGCCTTATCGTGTTAATTTATGAAAAGGAAAGCAAAATGTCAGCCGTGTTAAGTTATCCGTTAAGTTATATTTCTATGATATTTGTCAGGGAGACAACTCATGGAAGGGAGTCCAGACATTTCCTCTTTTAAATGGATTGAATAAACTATTTGCACCTCGGCTTACAATGTAATTTTAATTTGATGTGATACGTAATGGATGGTTGTCGGAATACAAATTATTTCCACAGTTTTCCGTTTTTTATATCATTTATCCTTTCTTTTCTCTACACAAGACTTGTTTTTTTCTCATACCCCTAAATAAAATGCAATGCTACAAAGTAAATATGGTCTACATGTTTGTAATTCTGTGAATACCTCAAAGGTTTGTTGGAGTTTGTTAGTGAAAAACCACCATCCTTCATTTATAGAAGAGTGGCATGAAGAAAGCAACAGGTCTTTGCAACAGGCGCCATCAAACATCTGAAAGGTCAGATGGAAAACCAAAGCCACTGGTGGTGGCAGTATCATGCTTTGTGGATCCTTCCAGCTGGACACCAACATTAAAAATCAAGCCAGAACTAAAATGGAATGGTTAAGATGAAAGTATGTGAGTGACTCTTTTTGAGTCCAGAGTTAAAAACACTTGTAAATACGCTTGAACAAAAAAAATAACTACCAACAGATGTTTTCCATCAAATCTGACTGATCTTAAGCATTTTGCAAAGAGGAATAGCCAAACATTTCAGTCTGTAGATGTGATACGTACACCAAAAGATTTGGAGCTGTGATTGCAGAAAAAGTTGGCTTTGCAAATTATTGACCAAAATGATCTGGATACAGATTTACGTCACACTACAAGATGTTTATGTGTTAGAACTGTAAAGTATTGAAATGGCAAGTGAAAGTTTGTCATATTCCTTCTGTTGTAAACAAATTAAAAATGACCCATTTGTGAGTTTTCAGAGCTTGGCATATTGGGTTTTTAACAAAAACTCCGCTTCAAACCTTTCCAAAAGGTTATGCCTGACCTTTTTGTAGCGTTCTTTGTCGTTCTTTTGGCATTTCTTTTCCTGAATGTTCCCTGTCAAAGCCTTTACAGAACTGTATTTTTATGGAAAGATTAAGGAAAATGAGTAGGTGACTTCTGAAGGCAGATTTGAAAGCCGTGAATATTTTTCTTCTACTTTGCAATTATTTTTGTGCCTCTCACATAAAAAAAAGACATTTGTGGTTGAATCATCATAAAACATTAAAAACTTCAGGACAATGAATACTTTTGCAAGGCGCTGTATATTACAGTTCATCAAGCGTATAACCTTTCCTGAAATGGATGCATTTTCTTTTTTAGCACTTTTATTACCACCCAGCCATTTTAAAAGACAAAAGCTCCTCTCCTGAGTAGGATCCTATATGGTTATACAAACAAAAAGAAGTGTGTATCTTCCTTGGCCATGTTACGTAAAAGTATTAACACACTCCTGACAATTGCCTGTTATTACTTGTGTGCAGCATTGACACATGCTAATCTCAGCTGTCTCCAAGAAAAACATTAGGCCTGATAGCACGTTGTGGCTGTGAAGGCTGTCTGCGTGTTACTTGTGTTTATGTGCGGATGCAAACTTTGCTTGCCTGTTTGTATTGGCAAAGGAATGAACAAAGGTTAGGTGTGTCCTGATTGACCCAGGAACGGAGCAATTGACTCTCAGATACCCCACAGACTTGTTAGTACTTCATTAGGAGCTCCAATTAGCGTCATGTCCGACAGGCAGGTGGAGCAGGAGGAGACGGCCTGAAATTGGTCGCAGAGGTGGAGAGGCTAAGAATACACTTGAGTCACCAGAAATGAACTTGGAGAAAAGTGCAATAAGGAAGTGAGGTATTGCACTCTATCTAAATAGTTTTACTAGTAGATGCAACATTCATTAAACNTTGTCAAGAAGCATTGTTGGAACAACAAAGAAAATATCACACACTTCTTTTGCTATCGACCATGGTATCTTTTTTATGATGTTTCTTCTTTCTATCTGTTAAAACATTTGTGGCCTCAGAGGAGTGTGATAAATCAGAAAAGCTCTTATTTTTCTAGAAAAACTAAAAAACATTATTTTGCCTGACTTCGGTACTTTAATTCAAATTGACTCCTCTCAGGGCTGCCCTATATGAAACAGAAAAAAAAAAAAGAAAAAAAAAACACAGACCTGGAGTTCCCTAAATGTAACAAACAGCCTTTACTGTAGATACTTTTCTCAAAATCATAGCTGTGAACCAGATTACTAGAGAAAATGTTAAAATGATTCTACCTCAATGGATCAACAGTTTCTAGACAGAAAACCCACAGAAACCCCAACCAATAATTCTGGAGATATTCCATTTTGGAGCAAGACGTTGGGCCAACTGGGCTATCACCAACACTCTGCCTTAAAGCCATGCAGCAAGCCAGGGGTGAAATTGGGATTTGTGGCCAGGGAGTATCCAAAGTCCAGATGGGAATAGTAAGAGGAGGGGGACGTTTCCCAGAAATCACACTTCATTGCATTTGTGAAATTTCAGACAGATATTTTACACTGAATCAAATCAAATTTCTATTTCTACCACCAGGGAGAGTGAAAAACATTTTTACTACAGTCTGTTGTGTAAAACTACATGTTTAACATGTTTAATGGCACAATTAAAATCCCCAGGACGATTTAGATAGACCAGTTGACCTGACCACCATGTTTTTGGATGTCGTGTCCATTGGCAAGATGCTTTACTCACCTCGCCTACTGGTGGTGGTCCGGTGGCACCGGTGCATGGCAGCTTCACCTCCGCCAGACTGCTACTGGATAGTGCCAAGCTACGATCCAGTAGCTTGGCACCATCAGTGTGTGAATGTGTGTATATGAATGGATGAATGACAGAATGTAGTGTGAAGCGCTTTGGGATCCTCTGCACTTGATAAAGTGCTATACAAGGACAGGTCATTTACCACTTTACCATTTACAGGAAGAAACCTCCACCAGAACCTGGCTTAGTGTGAATGCCCATCTGCCACCACCAACTGGGGGTTTGAAAACACAGGACACATGCACAAAATGACAGAGCAGCACTGATCTAGGAGTAAGTTAAGGAAAAGTAAAAAGTAAATGGCAGGTGTAGCTCCTTTAGTGGATTTGTCTGGGAAAGAAACACAGCTAAACATACCAATGCATCATAACCGCTGAGTCAGTTCTAAAGGCTATAGGAAAGAGAGGACAGAGTTAGTAACATTTAAAGCCTTTCCAATAGCTTTGTCTAGGAGAGACGGGGTTAAACACTATCACCTATAGAAGGAGAACAGGAAGTCGTCTGTAGCATTATCTCAGTCAATGCCCCCTGGTGATAGGTGACACAGCTAGGTAGGAAAAAACAGGCAGAAAATATAAAGGTAGATGTTGAAATAACAGTAAATGATGTGTTAGAAGAGAGAAGGAGATTGTAGCTTGTAGTGAGGATGAGAAGCCAGGAGCGAAAACTTACAGGAATATGACTGCAGAGAGATAACTTATGCTTCTCTACCTATTTCCTTCATCAAAAAGGAAAGTTTTAAGACTGAGGGATGCAGGTGGATCAGGCACTGATGGAACTAATTGAAGAAAATTATGAAGTACAAAAACCACCACAAGAATAAAAGATTTAAAATACAACACAATCTCCTAACTCCAGAAAAGTCCCAGAGATTGTGATGTTTTCTTCAGCAATTGTATTTTAAGAATTGGGTGTCAGTGATCACAAGTCTTTGACTTTGACTAGTTAAAAGATACTAAAGAACAATTCATCTGCCAAATTCAAAATAGTGTAATCCCTACAAATGGATTTTTAGAGAAGGAGATTTTTGAACAATTTGACATTTAAATGATGCTACTCAGAAGTCTACTCACCTCGGTTACATACTCAAATAAGCTGCTAATGCAGCAGAAATTAATTTGAAAGGATAACGTGGCAATTTAGACCGTGGTTAATCCAGCTATGCTGATACGCCTCTTTTGCATCAGGAACATTAACATTAATAAATCTATCATTTCCTTGTGAATTTCCCTCTATAACAATTAGACCAAATTGACAGTACAGAAGAAAAAAAAAAGTGAATGAAAGTCCAGATGAGGCAGAAGGAGATGGGAATGATTTTAGTCAGTGACAGTAGCAGACGGAAATTTTGTCACTGATGCAACATTTGCCATTTGATCTCTATCAAGTTACAGTGAGTCTCAATGTTTCCTTTGGACACAGCATACATATCAAATAGTTGTCATCTACCATGTGGAACCCCTTTTTTTCCCCAATTATTTTATCTTTTAGTAAGCACTTAATAAAATATATGTACTGCTTCAGAAACAAACGAAAAAACAACAAACACCCACACAAATAAACACAAGGAGAAACTGATGAAATAGGTAATAAAACACTTTTGCTTTCTCATATTGCCTTTAAATCACCCATACAGGTAATGGGTTTTGAAATTGATTTTACTTCCATTGTACAGAAAGTAAATCAGTGCTGGTTTAACTACTGTCCTGTCCTCCAGGCAAGCGCCACTATCCACCATTCAGCAAGTAGCAGTTTAATAACAATATGTGCACGGGATCACGGGCTTTCACAATATGTGTGCGCAGCCGTAGATGTGAGGAAGTGTTGCAAATGTGTTTGTGCTCGAGCTCATCCATGAATGGGAGAATGTGCAAGACAGAGAAAAAGCATAATCTACCGGTAATGGAACATGAAACCGAGCAGAAAATTGCAAAAAGAAATGACTCCTAGGGAGGGTGCCAGCTCTGATGAAATAAAGCTCCTCATGTGTGACCTAATAAAAACACGCAGAGGGGCTAATGCCCCCTATAATCATCCCTCTATTCTTATACACAATAAGGAAAAAAAAATAAAAAATAGAAACATTGAGGCATGCACACATGGCCGGAGTTTCACCAAATGTTCACAGGTGGCTTAATGGTCAAACTACCCAGTGGGATTTTCTGTAAATCCCACCGGGTAAGTGGGCTGCTGGCTGTTTAAGAATTGCGTAGCAGTTGATAGATGATTTATAGACTTTGTATGTGGCAAAGTTATTTGTTCTGTGAACAATGACATGTAATTATGACTTGTAGTTTGTCCAATAAATGCTGTATGGCTGATCTGATGTGACAGAATTTATTAGATTGTCAGAGTCTACCAAAATCGTCAAGACTAGGGAATTAGTTTGTTGAACCAACTCAACTTGTTCAGTCCTTTGTAATTACAGCTTCAAGTATCTCTCCAGCAGCTTTGCAGCTTTTTTGCTCATTTTTGCAAAGCATTTCAAGGAAGTCAGATTGGATAGAGGACATCTATAAACGTCAGTATTTAATTTTTACCACAAGTTCTCAATTAGATTGAAGATCGGATCTTCGGCAATGTTTATCAATATTTTTTTTCCTCGTAAATGATCGATTTTCCATCCTTGAGTGTCGACATGTTAAATCCTACTCAAATCCCTCGTGTTCCAACTTGCACATGTACATTAAGAATGACATGTAACGAAGCAACCAGTTACAATTAATTAATGAAATGAAACAGAAAAATTTCATTATCTAATATAAGTGAATAAGACAAAAATGTTTCTTTTCTGCATAACCAAATACACCAAGCCACACAATGTAAAACAGATGTATAACCAAAACAGCATTTCTTACACCAGTATTACACCATCAGTTCAGTTAATTTAATCCAAGTCTATGGAACAGTCACAAAATGTCACTCTGTCCCTCTAAAATCTTAAAAATGTATCAAATCGTACCGTTTGCTAAATATCATGATATATATAATATCCCCACATATATATAAATTTCCCCACTGCGGGATTAATAAAGGAATATCTCATCTTATCTTATCTTATCTCATCTTATCTTATCTTATCTCATCTTATCTTATCTTATCTCATCTTATCTTATCGTGAGCAAAATATTGTATTTTATATCTTACTGTGAGATTAGAGTATCACTAATCTGATAAAATGTAGCTGAGTCCAAAGATTGTTCAGCAAAATATGAATTTTAGGTTGTGCACACTTCTGCGACCAGGTTATTTCCCATTGTTTTTATGTTTTTATTATTATTATTATTATTATTATTATTTTTTTTTATTTTTTATTTATTTATTTATTTTTTTTTTTTTTACAAACAAGTTTTAATTTTACAAACTTGCTCCAAAATAATAATATTTTCATGGCCCTACATGAAATAGATCAACATTGAAAGAGAGTCAACATACTAGACACCATAACAACATCATAGGTTGTAGAGCCAATAAGTAATACATACCATTTCACCAGTAAGGATAACATTAAAAGCAGTGACATAAACTGATAACTTCCTGTTGTGGGGTGAAAGGTTTGAAGTTTCTGGTAGATTTCTACTGTCTAACTCATCAGTGTGCGAGTATGCGGCGATTATAGTGCAGCACACGGGGTCCTTCCCCACTTAACCCCATGTGTCTCCTTTTTTCTCTGCGTTGACATTAGTGTTGACGAGAGACGCTCGAACTGACACAGCAGGGACATATGATTTGAGGCAGGGGAAATGGACAAAACTACAGTCAACTGTTGACCTGCCCTTGACTCTGGCTGCTGCCATAAATTTGCTAAATGACCTGGTGTCAAGCATTAGTTGTGCTAGGACAAGTCCTCTGTGAATAGCCGAAAAGTATGTAAGCATGTGCCAGACTATGTCAACCAAGTGTGTGTAAATAAAGGTTAAAAAAAAATAGCAAAAAGATTGTTTGCAGCCATCTGGCAGTGGCAGTTTCTCTGTAGCACCAGACGCAACTCATACGGTCCCAGTGGGATTCCAGCCAGCCAGCCAGTCCATCAATGGTGTTTGGTGGAGCATAGATAACACCTTATTCTGAGAGAAGAGCGAGGGAATGAGTCAAGGAAAGAGTGAAATATTGATGAGAAATGTGAAGCACAAAAATAGAGCAGCCTGCATTCCCAGAGATGGGCTATGGATGCACACAACCACACACACACACACACACTGGCATGCACACACACACAAATCAGTATGCAAGTAATTCACTGTCACACATGATGGTGTTTTTGGGTAAAACTATGATTCAGCAAGAAGAAGAAGAAGAAGAAAAAAAGAATTCGGGATCCACTTAGCAAAGACACTTTTGATAGCCTCAAATTATTAATAGCCTTTGTTATATATATTTTCAATGGAACCAAACGAAAACATAAATAACCAAGAGTAAAAATTGAAAGCTCATTATTATGATGTTACACAGCTACATGCAGCTAAACTGAACTAAGACATCCTTTAAGAACTTATGTTTAATAATAAGCACACAGCATTTTATTATTTGGACTGGAAGGGTTACCGCCAAACTAAACTGTGTTTTAACTCCACTATTCTATTTGACAAACTCTAATGAAATATGAAGGTCTTTATAATTTGGTATTTCGCCTGTCTCCTAACAATGAGAATCTGAGCCAACACAGGGGTTTTATCTTTAATGAATGCTGCAACAAGACTATAAGTCACAGAGAGCCACTGCAGCTACCTCACTGTGATGTGATGGAGCACTATTCCCAACCAGACCTGGCCAACTGCAGGAATTTAATTGCTTCAGTGACTTATTGGATGAGATTTTTTTACCAGACTTAAGAGGAAGCGAGTGAAAGGAGGTTGCTAAAAAAAAAAAAAATGAATGAAAACAAAACAATCAGTTTGCCACTGAGAAACAATTAGCAAACTGATTAACCTCTAACCATTCTCTACAGTAATAAGTTTGGCTCTTGGTATTAATTTGACATGTGATTATTTGTGATTAACAGTGGAAATGTGACGTCTCAGATTTAAAAAGGACGATTTGATTCAATGTCGGCTGAGTTGCTAAGCAAGTCATTGTCTTTGCTCATGATGCTGTGGAGAATGTCATTCAGAAAATCAAAACACTTACCAGGATCACTGTTCACATCATTTGGAGTGTAAAGCATCACAGTAGGCCAGGGTTTCTGAAGGAGGGAAATTGGTTTTCAAGCCCAACACCATCATTATGATGAACTACAGAATTACCAAAATCCTGAATTTAAGATAAAAAAAAAGGAAATATGGGAATTTATCTCTTCATGATATACATTATGCAATCATGTGTCATAATATTAATTAGCTGGATAAACTTAATTAAATACTTTACTACTATAAATCACTAAAATTGCTAGACTGTTAGACTGCATAGTGCTTGTATTGAACATGATTGTGTTTTGTTGGTTTTGACACAGATTTTTTTATCCATTATAGTTTTTTTGAGGGGAGTTTAGCAACTGAATCCAACTGGTGAGCTTTACATCTTTAAATGGTAAACAAAATCTGTACTCAAGCATTAATCAGTAAAGTGCTAGTTAGCGAACAGCATAGTGACCTTTAAGTCAGGAACAATTAACAGCAGATTTTCTTTTTTTTTTTTTTTTTTTTTTAAAAATTTTAGTTTTCAGAACATCCACTATTAATTTTTGGAATTCCATTATTAAAATTCTTGTCCACCAAATATTTGACTTTAGTTTCTCTCTCTCTAATAACAACAACAAAAAAAAAAAAATCTCAACTTCAAACTGGCTTCTTGAACACACTTGCCAAAGATCCTGAAATCACTTGGAGATTGGTTACCTTAGCAACCAAGCACCTTTGTGCTGCCTTTATATTTCAGCGAGAAAATGTTGGAAACAGAGAGGAGGCAAGAGGCCAATCGGCTGACAGGCAGGCAGACGCTCAGGGAAGACAGGCAGTTAGACATACGTACAGCCAAGACCTGGAACACTTGCATCCCAATTTGTGTTCAAAATTCTCTTGCTGAGACTCCCAGAACATGATGCAATGTTATGGATGTGCAGGAAAATCTAAAAAGAGACTAGAAGAAATTACCAAAATAGTCAAGCACCTTGCAAAACTTCCCCCCAAATTAGCTGAAGATGAAGCTGTTATGTCAACAAATCACAAGAGAGAAGAGGATAGAAAGAATTTCAATAAGCGGTGTAAAACAAGCAAATATTTGTTTATTGGACATTATGCACACACAAAATATGCTCTGCAAAAATTGGTTATAGATCCAAACAAAACTGACATGAAGTCACACGCTGTAACTTGTAGGCACAGGATTAAACCAGCCCTTGTGCATACAGATATCAAAAACAATGTGAGTCTCTCCTCCCTCTCCTTCTTCCTTTTCTTTCACTGCATGACCTCCTACTGAGACCCCCTACAGTCAACTAAGGGGTGCAAAAAGACTAAGAGTAAATGTTTGCTCTTGGTTTATGAACCATGTTTTGACTCATAATTTGTGCATGCAGATTCATACCCCAGGATCCGTGATCTGTGCCTGCAGAATTGTAGCGAGAACAAAAAACAAAAAACAAAAAAAGGCAGCTTACAGAAAAACTCTAAAACATAGAAACAGAGCAAAACATCTACATCTGAGATGCTGAGACTTTATGACGTCACAGTGTGGCCATCATTGGTTTCTAAAAATTATACAAATACTGTTAAAGAACAAAATTCTGAAGATAATAAAATATGAAAAACTAAAAAATTTTTAAAACTAACTATTTGTAATCGTGCCTGGAATAATAAGTGTATTTAGGTTATGGAGTCTTGACTGAAGTTCAGGCTGGAAGACTCTTTTGACGCACCTGGCCCTGCAATCAGTGCCTCCCTCTCCGCACCCGGACCTATCAACGCAGGTCCAAGCCTCACTCCAGCCAATCATCATCCAGGCTCTGGTTCAAAAGGACCTTCACTCCCAGCCTCCTCCGCTTACCAGCCCCGATCAACCCACCGCCACCCCACCTCCACCTTCAGCTCCCGGCTCTCAGGCCTCATCATCCTCTGACCGCCGCCACCAGCACAGGCCCCGGGGGGTTTACATTCCCTCGCTGCATCAGGAATGTTCATTGAGCTTATCGAAGTCCAGCTTGACGTCCCCGGCCGGGGCCTGATCGCCAAAGAACTTGTGTTTATTTTCATGTTATTTTTGTCATTAAACCCTTTTAACTGCTTCCCTCTCTCTGTCTGAGTCTCTCCAGATTGAAATGCCGTATCCTCAATACTGTAAGTATCAAAATACATTTTTCCAGTATCCTTGTTCTCCAGACACATATATTGTATTCTTTGTAACAACAAAAATTTCTCCCTGTGATGTTCAACTAATGATCACATCAAACCGTTTGAAACATTAAAGGCTTGTCTATAACTATATGCTTCAGCAGGTAGACTTTTCAGAACAGATATACCTCCACTTTAATCAGCTACATAAGCCTGCATTTCACTCACACTGTCTGAGCTCATGTTCAGAACAAATAAGGTGACTGGATAATGAACTGTGGTATCAAAAGAGCTATTTTCAGAGAATTTACTTGCACTTTTGACAGAGATGGTCCAAGATAACAAGCATGGGCCCCAAAACACTTGAAATGTCACAGGAATGGTTGAAAGATGTAATAGCTGTAAAGATCTGATGCAGACGCGACAGCTGCTAATGGCTCATAATACAACCTTCGTATTAATCACAATGAGACTTATGAGACTGAAGTTGTTTTGAGCTGGTAGACACACATTCTTCTCTTGGCCCTTCTCTGGTTACCATCAGCCTGTAAGAAAATCTAATGTGTTTAAAGCAGATAAAAATCGGAAGAGTAGCTTGGTGCATCCCTGAGACTGCTCATGAGCTTCCAACAGAATCTCATTTCAAAAACTTGAATTTGTCCCTTTAAAGAATTCACTGTTGACTCAGTCGATAGCTTTGAAATCATCTACGGTAAATGCGGAACGCAGAGACACTAAACCATGATCAATATAAAAGAGATTCTGACGCTGTCGTTGCTGGAGGACAGCGGTCTCATCTTGAAGTGGGCCACAAATGAAATTCAGCGTAGGGCCCAATACAATCTTGGTCTGACGCTGATTAGACACATGCAATCTCATTTTCATACGTTTTGGCTTTTTGTTTCAAGGCTTTTCCTTCTTATGATTATTATTGATTCATTTACTTATTTTTTCCACAATATTACACGTTAATCTGAAAATGAACGAACTAAAACAAATATTATAAGATGCATAGGTAAGCTTATATTTTAAACCTTGCATTATTAATGTACTTGAACAAGACTAACAGCATGCAATAAAACCATAACCACACTGAAAAATATTTTTGGTATGAGGCTTTTAAGTCTTGTCCATTCAGCCAAACATATGCATCAAGCTGCACTCACATAAAGCGCATACTGAAATTCATTGCTTCGAAGCCCGTGCTGGGTAGCATAAAAAGCAGAAAGAGAATTTATGTCTAAGCAAGCACAAAGTTCCTTCTTCATGGCTAATTCCACTTGCACTGGCAACATGCTGCATATTTTATGCCACTGTACTGTAAGTATCTTTACTTTTCTATTTATTTAAAAAAAAATAAACATTATTAAAAACATTGTAGCATGGTGATATTTTACCTCTTCCAAGTACTTGTATTTTTAATTTATTTTACTGTTTGCGTTTGTATTTTCTTCATAACTTGTTTCTCCTGGTTTAGCTATGTTATGTGTTTTGGGTACCTGACAGTCTCCTTCTGTTTGTTTAACATTGTTTTCTGCTGTTCACTTACAGAAAACATTTCCCCGTAACATATTGTATCAATTTACTTGAACACGCTGAGGGCCATATTCCCTTGTAGCTTATTATGTCTTACATTGTTATTTTGCGTACTCATCAAATTTTAGAAGGCAGCTAAAAAATAATTGTTACTATTACACATTCTCATCAAGTACACATGATGTTTTTATAATGATTGCTAATTTGTGTTAAAGCTGGTTAAGTCACATGTCAAAAAGTAGAGAGTAAAAACATCTGTTTTTTACAGTGAAAACATGTTCAGTGTATCATATTGGTCATCTCTCAAGCATAAAAAATCCCCCTGCTCTGATGTCATAAGCATCAAATCTTAGTTTTTAGGAAAGCTACATTGTGTGTTGTTAACTTTGTCAAGGAGGAGTTTTGTCAGAGTGAGCATTTAGGCACATCTGACTGTCAGGGGAGATTCAAGGATTTCTCAAACATGCATGAAAGAATAAAAACAACACTCCAGGTATGTTTTTGATGAGGGAGTAATATTGTAATGTGATGTAAAGCTAGAAAAACAAACAAAAAAATAACGTTTTACATAACATTCCCCCTTAATGGTTAATTTCCTGTTGTCAGTGGTGGTACTTAAGTACAATTTTCGTGTATCTGTACTTCACTTTAGTAGATTTAATAATGGATACTTTCTACTTTTACTCCACTTCATTTTACAGTAAGTATCTGTACTTTCTACTTCACTACATTTCTACAAAATTGTTGCATTACTCGTGAGCATCCAAGTCGCATTTCTCTTTTTTTTTCCATTAAAATGTGACGTTCAGGGTCTTAAGGTGGCGCCGTAAAATCCAAGCAATAACGTGACTTAGTGTCTGTTGTCACCCGTCTCCACCTTTACTCGCACGCGGAGCTCCAGACATGCGCAGTGGTGGATATCCGTCTAATGTCAGTAATATAATAGCGCTGCATAAACCATAAGATATGGTGACATGTAAAATCAGAAGCGGTTCGCTTTCGCAGACGGTGGGACTTCGTCCAACTTTTAGCGTCACTTAGAAGGAAAGCTTAAAGAAAGGTAAGATCCGTGGACGTGATGCTAGCAAAGCTAGCTGTACAGAGACACGTATGTTGCATCTGCGATGAAAAAAGTTGTCACTCATGCGCTGAATTATTGTGTGGAGGTGTTGACTGAGATGCCGCAAATATGGGACAACGCTGTGACCAAAGTCTGCATTGATATGACATTCAGGAACGGTCCAATTCTTCTGGACGGATCTTTACTGATTAAATTTATTTCAGCTCTAAGTATCTAATAATATCTAGGTGTTTTATGGGAATGTGGATCTTTCAGATCAATTTGAGAAGCAATTTTGATAGGTAAAACTTAATGTTTTTGTGTCACATAGCGCAGGGTGCTGGTCTTGACTTGGTCTTGGGTAGGTGGTCTTGACTACAACTCTGCTACGTGGCTCCTTGGTTGCATGTCCTCCCCCACCCACCTTCTTTCCATCCCCTTTCTGTTGGATTTCTTTAAAAATAAAAGCCACTAGTGGCAAAAAAAGTGAAGTTCATGCTATGTTAGGACAGGAGACAAGATGTTTTTCATCCTTGAAATTATCCTGCATAGAATCACATATCTAAGTCTAAACTATGTTACAGAGTAAACACAAATAAAGCATGCTTTATCTGTGGCATTGTTCATTAAAATGGCACATTTCTAATGCATTAAAATTAATTACGATCGGCTCACTTAATGGTATTGTATTAGCGATTAGGTAATGCATTCAACAAGTACTTTTACTTTTAATACTTAAGTATTTTTAAAAACCACTGCTTTTTTTACTTTTACTTAAGTAAAATGTTAATGTGGTACTTTTACTTAAGTACATTTTTTGAGTACTTTCTCCACCACTGCCTGTTGTATCTTGTCTTCATTTGTTATTTTCATAAAGGTTGTGCTCAATGTTGTGACAGGAAGCTCTTGGATCCAAGGCTTAGATAGCAGTCACAAATCCAAGGCTACTATCTAAGCCTTGGATCCAGATGTTTTTGTTCACATGATGTTTTTATAATGATGCTCACAATATCGTATGTTTGAGCAAAATAAGCTTTTCCTGTTCAAAACCAATGGATGGACTAACTTTCCAATCTTAAACTTATAATCTCAATTAAGATTAGATTTCACATATGTTGAAAAAAAAAAGCATTAGCTTTTTTTCAACATAGCTAATGAATGAAACTAAGATATAATGTTTTTCAGACTTTAAACATGGAGCATTCTGGACAACAATTACATTCATTCATTATTGATAACACAAACAGCCATCTTTTTGGTTATCTTTGTGCTTTTTCCATTACTAAAACATGATTTTATTTCACAAACACACGCACACACACGGCATGTACTTCTATCTTCACGACGACTTTGAATTGACTTCCATTCCTTTTTCATTCAATTCAATACTCTAAGTCTGACCCTCACCCTGAACCTAACAATTACCAGTACATTCCTACATGCAGCATAGTAGCCTATGTTTTAGGAAAATGGTCCTTACAATGGCAAATACAAGGCCACACACACACACACACACACTGAATATCGAAAGGAGGACTTCTGTCTAGCATGGCGGTTTACACTGCTATAAATCAGACAGCTTTCAGAGACTCGCCACCTGGCAAACAACTGATAGAGGAAGAAAAAGGACGAAGCCCCAAAAGAGCAAATGCAACAATAGATAGGGTTTAATGAAACAACAGATACAAGGGAGGAGAAAGGAAAGGGCAACAAGAGAAAACTGATAGGAAGCCACGGTGTACAAAGAACATCTTCGCTGTTGAAAGAGGGAATGATTCAATTTTAAAATTAACTTTATGTCCAAAACACCCCTACCAGCTTAGAATAGCAACCTTTATTGTAGTCTTATACATGGATATGTAAATGAGTGCGCAACTTTTGTATTTCTTCTTTCACTTGTAATTAAAAAAAAAAAAAAGTTGCCACACCAAAGAGTACAAGTGCTAATCCTTCCAATGAAAATCCCTCCAACGTTTTGTATTCACTTACTGACTCATAGACTCATTCTCTGAGCTGGATGTCTCCATGATTTCTTGGTTTTTGAAGAAAAGTCTCCCTGCTTACTACAGGACACTCCCACCTGCTCTACATTGTATCATGAAATTTTATGAGAGTATCTTTTCTTTTGCCTCCAGCTACAGCCGCAGCTTCTGTTTTACAGACTCCACTGCCCTGATGGGACATTTGCATACACCCTCTGCAGTGGTCTCACTTGCAGCTGCCTCTGACAAGGCTTGTAACGCGGCGCATTCATATTATATCAAGATCTAAGTTATTTCTGCACAATAGCACAGTCACAGAACATCCCATATTAATTTCAAGAGCAAAGCTACAAGCCTGTACTGCATGGAAATTCTTCCTCGAGCTCCAACACTAAAGCAGATCACATTAGTCTCTCTGCTCTCCTGACATAAGTGACTTCAAAGCTTTTCCTGGGAGGGGAGCTAACAGTATAATTAAATCTACACAGAAGATAGGCGAGCAACCGTCTGCTAAATGGCCATCTTATCTTCTCTGGCCTGACAAACTGTCAAACCCTCTCCTCCATTGGAACCAAATAGGTCGGTGGAGGCATTGACAACACAATGATGTGTAATTGTGAGGAGGTGGGGTGCTTAGTTGTGGAAAATGTCAGAGACGACAGTGAAGTGAGATAGACGGATGAAGTCTGGATTTCTTTAGAGAACGTGTAGAAAAGCCAATGATATCAACTAACTTATCTTGGGATTTTCCAGCAAACATTTGGTTGCGAGGTTCCCTAGAATTAGATGTTTGAGTTGTTAAAATAACAAAATTAGTGCAGCAGAGAGTTACAGAAAGAAAGTGAAATCAATTGGGTGGTGAGAGACATTGATTTGGGGTCAATGGTATTGTAGTATTGCCAATGGCAATACATTGGCAGTACATGCTAATGTATTGATTTAAAGGATGGCAATCAACCATCCTTTAAATCTTGTCAGGTTTAAAGGATGGTTCTCTTTAAACCTGACAAGATCACAGTAGTAGCTTAACTCCCCATTGACAAAGTTACCACATGTTCAGAATTAGGATTAGATTGCAACCCTACATTGTGACGCCACAGAACATTTTGGGGCTGTTAAGAAAAAAGTACTAGAGTAAATTAATCTGAACCTGACGAAAAACAATCGTTAAGTTATGATTTTTCCCTTTTAAAGAAAAATGTTTCTTTTTAGTATCTGAATATTCCAAAACTAATATTAAAATGCAATGTAAAAAACCCCCCCAAAAAACATAAATTTCTCTCACTTTTTCACAATAATGTCTGCATTACACCAGTTAGGATCATCAAAAGGATTTTTTTTTTCTAACAATGTGAGAAAAAGTTCTTTAGAAGTCAAAAGAAAATCTAGGCACCTTACATTTCAGGGAGGAGAGAAATACTGAAGAAGATACTTTGGTGTGAAATCAACCTCGGAACAAATCCAACAGACTTTGGAAAAATACTGATTGAAGATGTTTCGAGGGTAAAATTATCCATAGTGAAAACGGTCCTGTAGCAAAATTCACGTAAAGGCCACTCAGGGAGGAAAGAATCTGTTACTTTGAATGCAACATAAAACGACAGATTACAATTTAAAGATGCACTCATGTTCTTTATTTTAGGTTTGTCCAGTTATTTGATTAAACTAAAATTAAAACCACCTTTGGCTATGATGACCATTGTTTCATTTGAATCAAATTCTGAGAAGCTTAAGGAAACTTTGCCAACTGCAACAAATGCGGTTGCTGTTTGGGAGTTTCGTTGCAGGAGGGACCGGTGCCCTTCACAAACAAGATGACAGTATAAGTAAAGAGCATTTAATAGAAAAAAAGAAACAATGTCCAGAGACATCATCTGTCCAGTTAGAGCTTGGGCACAAATGGGTCTTCTGAATGAACAATGACAGTAATCATGCCAATGAATCAGTTGCAAAATTTACTTAAAGACATCCAAGTCGGTGTTCTTAAGTGACCAACACCGAGCCCTGATCTCCATCACATGAAAGATTGGAGGATGGAGCTGAATAGGTTTGTGAGCAACGCAGCTTAAAATCTGCCGCAGTTACATCTGGTCTGTCTGGAGCAATGGGCCAAACTTTAAGCAAGCTGTAGTAGGGATGGAAGAATACCCAAATCACATAAACAAATGTGAATCTGCAAAACAGTAAAGTCTCTCTTATTATTCTCTAGAAATTAGCAATTTGATTCAGGTAACCCTAACTGATCTGGTTCAATGTCAGACAGTGGAGGGAGATGGTCACATGCTTTTTTTTTGTTTGGTTGTTTTTTTTTTGTTTTTTGTTTTTAACACAGTTCATATAAAAGTTGCTTAGCTTTTTAAGTTTGTTTTATGACAATCACCAAGGAAACAAAACGAAACACTTCTTCTGTTCCATCAAATTATCCAACCGTTGATGATTCACGGCCTTTTTCTGTGATCAAGTCAACAAACCAGTTTTCCAACTAATATTTGCATCAGACAAAAGGTTTGGGCTTGCCAGGGTGGACGATTGATTAGTCGTGAGAGCTGCCACGTTAAAACTTTAAATGAGTGTACACAAGACGACAACACATAACAAAGGGTTTAGTTTGGGAGGATTAAAGAACATTACTTTGAACAAGTAACCATTGAACTCACAAAGTGAGTTGTTAGGAGCTACGCCCTCGATTAAGCAATTTTTCCATACTGTTTAAATCTCTAATTTGGTGAGGCAGGTGCTTTTGTCTCCAGCTGTCAGTATGACCACCGGGGCAGAGTACACACTGCGAAGGTCGCCAGTAAATCACAGGCCAACACAAAGCGCTTTCACCAATCACTTCAATGCAAGATTGAGGCAACTTTTTGTCCTCTCCACATGTTTTGTGAAAGGGCAGATGTTGCAATGTCCAGCTGTGCTGGACACTGTGATCTCCACTTGTGATTTTTGAATGGCTGCAGGCAGTTCAGAGAGGGGCTTCTCTTTGCAGGTTTATGTTGGAAATGTTTATTAAAGCAATTTCAGAGACAAACAGTCAGGGAAACACTTATAACGTAGGGCCACTGAAATTCTCCACGGAAACTCCACAGACCAATACTGAACCGCACAAGGTTTTCCAAGCCAGAACATTCCTGCTGAGAAGCAACAGGAAAAGTGGGGAACTTCTTGTGTACCAGAAGCAAAGCTAACAATATGTGGAAGCATGCATTTTAACACAAATTTAAATATATGAAAATAAGAATAAGAGAGTATACAGTAAGGACAAATTGGTAACATAAGAAATAAAACACTAACCATTTACTAAAAATAGCATGCTTTGATTAAAATAAATGTTCAACTGAATAGGTTAATTTAAGGGCTAATAGGTTAAAATCAACAAAGTTAAGTTAATTCGTTGTAAAGTTTTGGGCATTCAAGGTCTGGAATGGCGATAGTCTAAGGCTCAGCACATTCATTGAGTTTCCACATACTATAGGTCCTGATTTAGATTCCCTCATTGTCTATCAAGATCTTTAAACTAAATTACCATCTGTAATTTGATTAGATTCTTTTATATTTTCTTGCTTTCATGCATCGAGAGCGCTGTGCAGATCTGAGAGCAGCAGCGCCGTTAAAGGCAGGAAAGCTTCCAAGAAGCCGTCTCCATGTCTAGACAGACTGCATTGAGCTGGCAGCACGCACTCGGGTTTCTAATGCTGCTTTGGGTTTGTTCCTTTGTTTGAGTTTGGTTGTCTGCCAGATAATTCAGCATGCATTGCTTCAAGCAAAATAAGTGTCCGTGTTGCCAGATAAGGATGATTTTCATTGCCAAATATTCAAGAATCTGTACAGGGTTACCGTTGACTGTAAAAGCTCGTCTGAAACATTTATTATTGTAATACTGCTGTGATACTGGGGAAGACATGTGATCGTGTTAATGTAACCACAATCAGGTAAAATAAAAGGCTTGCAGCTTTAATATATAATTTATGTGTCTAGAAATAAGTTTCCTCTGTGTTTAACTCATTGCCCAGCCAATAGGCTATTGTAATGTTTACTCTACACTAAGGAAAAACTGACGCAGTTAGCAAATCCTGTAAATGAAATCACAGTATCTTATAAATATCAAAAGGTTTCGATGAAAAAAAAAACAATTACAAAAACAAAGCTTTATAAATCCTCCCCTTCAAAAACTTTGTGTCAGACAATGAATATAAAGTAGAATCTGTGAAATGTGACTTTAGGTGTGAATCTGAACAGCTTGCTATCCTGAGAAAACTGATTTGGCAGCTCACAAATCACAAGACAGGATAAATATGTATTTAGAGTCATGCACACTTTACCTGCTGTACTCTTCATCTCCCATTTCTTCTTCTTACCTCCATGTAAATGCATAACATTCTGGTAGTCATTTTTTTCTTGTTCTGATTCACAGATGCATTGTGTTGAATATTTTTCTCATCAACCTCAACGACAGACACTTCAAGGAAAAGCAGTTAAACTGTCAGTGGTCTCTGATGATGATATGAGTTTTTGTACTAGATTTGGTTCTTCCTTACTGTGGCACGCTAAATCTAAACTATATCTGCTAACTTCCCTGATGGTCAACTAAATATCCTGGAAAATTTCAGTAGAGTCAAACATAGTACCGTAATATTTGGTCTGCTAAATAAGCAAGATTTAAGCAAAAAACATTTTCTGGATGACGAAAGTTCCAATAAAAATCATATATAATTCGGTTTAATGAAAGTCCTAAATTGGACTGTCTTTCATCCAGCAGTTTAAAGAGTGCAGCACGCTTTCTGTCAAAAACATCATTAGAAGAAAACATCCTTAGTATAATGAGTATCAATTAGTCTTCCCATTTAGTGCATAGAAAACAAATACTGCTATCACAATATTCCAGTATGGTCAGTGAACCATGATTTTTGCTCGGTAAATAAGTTACAGGATGATCCTTTCTTGAAGAAAAATTTATCAAGCTAAATGTACATTTTAAAATTTCAGATTCATATATATATATATATATATTATTTTTTTTATTTTTAATATTTTAGTGAAATTTGAGTTAATTCATGATTTTATCCAGTTATCCATTGTCTATGCCCACATTATTCTCATGTGGCTGCAGGCAGGGGCACAACTACATATTATTCAGGTNCATTAAACACAATTCGGTTACATTTACATGCACTGTATTGGAGTCTTTTAAAGAGTATCCAAAGAAGTTCATGTGGTTTTTCTGCTTTGTATGGTTCCAAAATAAAGCCACATCATTATTAAACTAAAATCTGGTCCCATATTGGGAACCCTACTTATTATTCTACTTTATTTGCGTTCCTGATTGTAAAAATGATTTAAGATGAGTTGGGGTAAAATTTCCTCTTGATATTTGCTAATAATTTCTGACTTTGAAAGTGTGGCCCAAAAATATCTCTTGAGTGGAAGAGCTGAAATGTCTCCTACTCAGTTTACACAATAAGTCAGAAGTCAGATAAATCACAAGAAACGTTTCAACATTTCCCCGCCACTTTATTTTGAGTAATTATTCTGTCTAAGCTAGATTACATTTATTTTTGTTTTGCACAAAAACACACACTCACTTGCAGGAACACTCAACAAAAGAGAATATGCATAGACATAAGCTGAGAAATGCACACATCTACACACAGCGACTCTACAACCAAATAAATGAGGCGGCACTCCTCGAGCCTAATAGTCTGGCTGTAATTAACATTGTCATAGTGATAATAGCCATTTATCCCTGACAAATCATACACACACATGCACACATGCACAAAACTTCTTTCTAGGCAGCACGCCCAGGTGTCAGCACCATCATCTGTTTCTGTCACTCCCCAACCTTTATTTTACTTTTTCTCTTTCTCTCACTTAACCTCCTTCAATCTTGTCTTAAATATTTGCACTTTTTTTTTCTCTTTACTTATCCTGTCAGCTTTCGCTTCCTTTTCAATATCCAAACCCTATTATACTTCTTGTTCACATCTTTCTTTCACTCTCTTCGCCTTGCTGCAATCTGTCTCATTTTATGATTCCTTTTATGGTTTGGTGCTGCTGATTGCCTTGAGGTGTTGGCAACACAAACACAATAAATGCAAATTCAGCAGCCTCATCTGAGGTGAAATAAGCAAACTCTGGAGTGCCGGTAGACCTACACACCTTAAATAATACAGTATGCCGCAACTATATGGGGATTTAAATAAAAGAAATGCAAATAGACACTGGAAATCAGGACACATGCAGTAGGTAATCTACAAGCAAACAGTTTTCAGGATTGTAACAGTTGAAATGTAGTGCTGGGAGAGAAAGGTAGACAGTAGGAGAAGAGCATGACTAATTTTTGCTTAGGTTGCTCTGGGGGTTCCTGTGTCATGGTTTATGGGATAAAATGGCAGAACTCTAAAAAGAAGTAAATGGTTGCTTTCAAAGAAGTACAGAGAACTTGAGAAAGACATTTTCAAAAGTTCACAATACAAATCTTTTTTTCTAATTTAAGAATTAGGAAAGAAAAACATTTCTATTCATTTTNATNCTAGTTTTCTTCACCTTTTTTCTTCTTTTTCTTGCATTGAACACGCTCAAGAAACTTTTTTTTCCACACTTTTAGCCAAACCATCTGAAGCAACCTCTGGCAATAGACATACATGATCTTTACTGTATTTGAAGTAATGGACTGAGAGAATTAAATAGATATTGATGACAGAAAAATCTTTACATTAGAAAGTCAGTCACTGGTTATTTTAGTGAACACCACTGACTGTCATTCTGGTAAATTACAATATCAGTTCAAGTCACAGTTCATTTACTTCAACAGGACTTGATTTTAAGAACAACTGTATCCTGGACTTTTCTGTGGTTCTCATAAAACTTAAGCAATTAGACTTTAATACGATGAAAAGATCCCATTACTGTCACATTTTTATGTTTACCCTTAAATTTTATTATGGAAATGAAACTGAATCTGTGACATAATAACCATTTGATTTGCATATTTATTCATCATTTTGTTTCATTGAGGTATTATGTGATTAACAATACACATAAATGACCTGTAATTTCTTTCTCAAGTATTCTGCTGTGATCTTTTGGTTCAATATTTAGATTTATTTCTTCATTTTCTTAAAACAGTTGACATAATGATTACAATTATAAAGATAATAATGAAAAAAACCTCCATATAAACTCAAAAGAAATCAAAGGTCAAGCTACCAGTTACTGTTATAAAACTACATGATTAGAGAAATGTTTTAAATACTTTTCTTTAGATTAAAAACTTGTTTTAGTAGTATTATCTTTTAGTTGGAATCAAATTGGTGAATAGAACTGTGGGGGAAAAAAAGCAGGAGAAAATGAGTGTGGTGCTCTCTGTATCATATTTCAGTTTAAAAATAAGTTAAATTTCCACACTAAATGATGGGATGATTGCTGCCATTCAATAAGGCAAACATTCACTAAAGAGAAATGTTTTCTAAACAATTATTACATAATGAATCAAAGGTTGTGTCTGGATCAAATCACTCTTCTCTTCCTGCAGGCAATTTGTTAATTTCCTGCTAAAAGTGGTAAAAGAGTCAATTTCTCCATTAGCAGTTTGCCTAATTACTTAATTGCTACGTCTATCAATGGATGAAGTGAGTTTAATGCATTTTTTTCAGCCGTTTGCTGTTCTAGTTTTTACAAGGTATGTGTAGTACTTGTGTTACAAAGGCTAATTAAATGATGGTTTTAACTTGAAGCAGAGTTCTCTTACTGTGGGGAAACACATTAACATGCATTAGTGTGTTGATGCATTTAGGGCTGCATAGTCTGTCATATGCAGTGACAAATCTGAACGTCTTCGGATTTCTCATACTTTGTTGTTTACCGTGGTTTTATGCTTTGCCTATTAAATTTTCCCTCATTGTTGTTTACAAAATATCTTAGTTTTAGCCAGAATACATTGCTAGTATGTATAGGCATTGGTTTTACCTCAGATTAATGATCAGATATCTGTCTGTGCTTTGACTGGACCATTCTAATGCAGGATTAAAAGTAAACCACTGCTCAAGGTTTTCTGTGAGATTTACCCCGAATTTAGTTTCATCCGTCTTCCAATCAACTCTATTTACCCAGTCTAAGCTAAAGAAACACCCACAGCATAATACCCCACCACCATGTGTTACCATGGAGATGTTGTGTTCTGGGGATATGCAGTGTTTAACCGATTAGAGCTACAACTTCATATTTAATATTTCCCTACATGACCGGTGGCAAACCACAAACAGGACTTCCTAATGTTTTAATTTGGAAATGTTTGTTTTTTTTTTCCTCACCCTTCCATACAGGTCAGATTTCTGGAGTGCATGATAAATAATAGTTGTATGAACAGATTTTCCCACCTGAGGCTTGAATTTCTGCAACTCTTCTAGAGTCACCATGAGTAACCATGCTCTACTGCTTCTCCTATTAATGTTAACAATCTATGTTAATAATCATATTTTGCAATTGGGTTTAGATGGACTAATCATTCAAAACTTAGGATCATGTTTTATAAGAGATACTGCATTATGTTTAGGTGAGCTGAAAGCAAATGCAATCATTTCAGATGTTTATCCATAAAAGATTTTTGAAAACAATCTTTCACTCCATAGTTATGCACAACCTTATATTAGTCTGTTGCATTACAAAATACAATGAAGTCCTTTATAATAACATGAAAGAAGCGGTGCACATTCTAAATGCAATATACCTAGGACTATGGCTTCCGTAAATTTGCGTTGCAGAAAATGTTCATTTCCAAATGACAGGTATTGCAAATTCTCTGAAAAACAGTCTTTGCTTCTCTGTTGGGGAATAATTGGTCTTGTTTTCCTTTCTTTCCAAATCACTTTATTTTACTTATGTTATACAGAAGCTGGAGGTAGCAGTAGACTTTGTGTGGCCAGTGTCCCATTGTTTGGCTTATTAGACTGTAGTGAAAAGGTCACAGTGTGAACAAAGGAAGATTCTGAGTTGTATATGTTCCAAGCAATTTCCTCCAAATGAGAAACCTGACAGTTTAAGGAATGAACAGAAAAGTAGATAAGGCAGATACGCATCCCTGTGTGTGTGTGTGTGAGAGAGAGAGAGAGAGATCGAGGGCGAGAGAGAAAGCGTCTTAATGTCTCTGTGCCTTTACAAGAAACAAAACCACAGAGTTGATGTCGCTACTGCCATTTTGACTGAAAAAAATATCTCTGAATGTGTGTGTGTCTGTGCAAGAGTTTAAAAGAGAAAGAGAAGGGAGAAATTTGCTGATAGCCTAATGGAAAAATAAAAAGGAAAAGAAAGAAAAGTGCTTACATGCTCCTGTACTAACATGAAATCTAATTTTGCAGAAAAGCAAAAGGCTACATTTTTTTCACAGTGTCAACCCTTTTATGTGTGTGCGCGCATGCATGCGATAGGTGGTCTTGCTCTAGTTGCTTCACTTCGAGTTGCACACACACCTTATACAGCAGAAACATGCATGAGTAAACATCACAGGGCAGAACAGCGTCTTCTAGACGTTTCCTGTATCACACACATTTTTGTCAATTCATTTTTAATGCACACACACACACACACACACTTCCCTCTCTGGTATCATCAGTTTTGCAAAATTTCCCTGTAGAAAAAGTATAAATTCAGACAAAAATGCACTGATTTATACAGAGATACACAATATACCCCACACACACACATATATATATATATATATATATATTTATATATATATGCAGTTCTATGAGGTCAGTGATCATTTGGGGTTAATAAGGAACTTTAAATGTCTTATAGTGTAGGTTTTTTTTCAACCCCATGCTCAAAGATTGGGGGAAATTCAAATGAGGCAGCTGTCAGAGGTTAATGTCTGGCTGTCACCATTAGCCAGAGTGAGAGTGCAACAGCATATCTACATGCTGTAATTTTCATAATTACTAAGTAAAGTCAAATGTTAATTTCAGTTATGTCTTCTATTTATATTTGGTCAAAAACTCAGACTCTTGGTTGAGCACATCGGCGTATCTGCTCGATAAATTACATTTTCAATTTCAAGATAAAGTTGCAAAGAAGTTATTTTAATTTTTTTGTGTGTTTAACTTTCTGTTGATATAGAATATCTTCACATTTTAAAAACCTTTATTGCCCAAGCTTAGGGGTTTGCATCAAACTTAACAAGTCACCTGCAAATATTTCAGTGTAAAATTTCTAACCAAATTTTCTATAGAGTAGCATGGCACTGCTAATGTCACATTTTGCTTAACATTTTGTTTCATGACACAAACAAAATAAATGATCCTTTTAACCCAAGACAGAATTCTGATATACGTTGTCAGTGGTGTTTAAAATCCCATCCACTGTCTTCACCTGTTTACCATTGCAGGGTGGCAGGAGAGCTGGTGTCCATCTCCAGTAATTACCTGGTGAGAGGCAGGGTGCACAGGTCACCAGAGAGGTCAGACTGCTTCCAGACACACCTGTATCTCCAAAATATGAAAAGTTTTGTTTCGTTCGACAAGTTTCTGTCTCACAGTTATTAAACTGTCTAAAACAATTCCTAAAAAAATAAAAAATAAAGTAAATGTAACTTTAGCATTTTTAAATTTATATTTTAATTCTTTTCAGTTGATTAAAGTGTTAAAGTGTTTCCCCAAGGGAAAAATAGTATGTGATACACGGGCGTATTGCTTTTAGAAAATTACTACAAGAAAATATTCCTTCCAAAGCAAATCATTATGGAAATGACTGCAACAAGTGAGAAAACTTCTACTCTAATGTATCTGTTTAAACTGTTTAGGAAAGTTTAAAACATCCAACTGAGACAACAATGCCTCTACAAGGAGCAAAGTTTATGTCTCTTTCATTGACAGTAAAAGTAAAGCAAGAAAATTTGAAAACGTGTGCTGATCTTTTTTTGCAGATGTTTTAACGTGCATGCTTAAAAATAGAAACAATTAAGTACATAAAAATAGATGCGTACATGCCTGTTTAGTTATCTCTCCTGCTCATTTCAACTTGAATTGGATAAAAATCTTCACAATGATGTAATTATTTCTTCCCTGTGTCTGCATTTCCTGGGTCTTTTGTCCTCGTCAGCTCTGCTCCATCTTTAATCTTTATACACCCAATAAACCCTCTCCGTCCTTTCTTCCACTCCTCCTTCTCACCTCTTTCTCAACAGCAACCTATAACTGTACCCATGTTTGGACAGCACTTTAATTTTGATTTCAAGCAAGACTGAGCAGAGTGTATGAAGCGGAGAGGAAACTAAGAATTACTCATAAAGAAAGCGTGTGCGCATGTCTGTTTGAGAGGGAACGAGCGAGAGATCTCATTATGAAAAGGTCACAGAGCCGCGTGTGTGGCAGAGAAGGATCGGGCATTAGACAGGTTGTTACTGGTCACATGTGTTTAAACTTTTGTGTGTGTGTCAAGGGTTTTGTGTGTATTCACTGCTGACTTTGTCGTGTTTTTGTTTTTTTGTTTTTTTGTCTTTTTTCTTGCTGTGCCCTGAGGTGCCTCTGTGTCTTTGCTCCCGTTATGACCGCATGTCATTGGCAGAATGTGAAGAACGGTTTTTCTGCACATAGCAACATTTTACAGTTGATCATGGGGTGACCGCTGCTCAGTAGGTAGAGTAGCGAGTGAGTCGGATAGTTGTGGGTCGTTTCCAGCTTCCTCCCGTCACATGTCGATGTGCCCCTGGGCAAGGCACTTAACCCCAAGTTGCCTACTGATCTGCGTATTGGCATAAAAATTTGTGAGAGTGACTAGATAAATGTGGCTCTAATGTAAAGCACTTTGAGTGGTCACTATGACACAAAAAGCGCTACATAAATTCAGATCATTTATCACGTTATTTATGACCACAGTGTTCCCTTCTGATGGCTACTTCCATGGATCATGTCAACAAGTTCCAATCAGATTTGCAATTTGGAGGAGCAGGACATTTGTATCCTAGATGTACGACACTATTATGTCAATGTGGACCAAAATCTCAGAGGACGTTTCCACTCTGTCCTAGCAGAGAGAGACGAATACAGCAGCTGATGAATGTAGAAGCAAAAGTCTCTGGTGGATCATCTAGCTCCTGCAAAGCAGACTGTTACATATGGCCATTTAAACAATTATTTTTGGAATAAACTTAGGACATTTAATTAATTTCAAATCTGTTGTCAAAATGTTCTTCATCAAACAAAATTAAATCTGTCCATGTAATTTACTAGAATGTCCCTCACTTTATAACTGAAACTACACCAAATGTCATACTTTTCTTTGCCTTCTCTTGGTTTGTGGGATTTATTTTGACTGTCTCCTTTGTGTAAAGTTTTTCCCAGAATTCAGACTGAATGAAACAAATATTTACTACATCCTAGTGATTTTGAACACATAAATTTGGACAGACACTCAACTCTACCAGATGCAAAAACAGGGGCTGACAGCATCATGCTGACTTCACTGAGCCCTAAGCCCGTTCTATAGTGACACGGGAGGCATTAAGAAAGAAAAGAAGAAAGATGAGACTCTGGACTTCATGACGTATTATTGTGACGGTATCAATAACAGTATCGGGGGGCATTGATTCTGATGAGTCAGCACATCTTCCTGCTCAAATTGTTAACAATAAACCAATTAATTTCCTTTTTTTTTTTTGCTCTCGCAATCGATGTGGTGTTTTTGTATCTCTTTATAATTTCCCGTTCTTAATAGCACCTTTCTCTGTCATTTTATGTTGCTCATTCCTCCGATGTAAAATGTGATGCACACTTGCAAACGCACACGCACGCACACATCGATTTATGTATACCATCCAGAGAAACAGGACAAGCAAAATACCCCGTAATCAGGCTGGCGTTTGTGTTGGCGGGGATGAAGGCCCCCTTGGAGATGCAATGCCAAATAATCAAGATTGACACTGGCACACGGTGTTCTGAGTTGCATGTATGCACCCGTTTGTTTGTGCTATTTTCGTTGTAAGGATCTAATCAAATGTAATCATGCTGATTACAATAATTGTGAGGTTTATAATCACTTCTCTCCCCCGTCCCTCAGATTTTCTCTTCCTTTAAACCTCTCCCCTGCTCCATGTCACTTGTTCATTCATGTCTCCTCTTCTGGATTTGTCATCCTCATCAATCATGCCTTGCTGCCCACCCACTTGACGCTGAATTTTAACTGGAAATAGATTGCAGTTTTTGGAGACGTGTCATGCAGTTTGCCACAAAAGAAAGTTAAGCATACAATTAGGCTTCACGTTTGTCAAAACTATAGTTTGACAAAATCGTTTTGGGGATATTATTTGGTTTCAGTAATTTATCGTGTTCATCTTTTCTCCTGCTGTAGGACACAGAGGTGGTGAACACGGCCATTCTTACAGGCAGACGTGTAGCAGTGCCCATTAAAGTGGTTACAGTGGAGACAGACGGGCAGGTGAGGGAGGTGGACGAGCCGATCACCTGCGCCTCCACAGATGTGGATGTGGTTAAGGTACGTGTTCACCGTTTACTCATAGATCTGTAATATCCAGCTGTGTCTTCTGTGAGGCTCAAACTGAACGAGAAGCAAAGCTGACTTTCCATAATATGACTTCCTTTTAACATTTAACAACACATGAACAAAAATATTCAGCTTGTTTTTAGTAAACGCTGTTTTAAAGCACAAATGTTATGGGTGAAACTCTTGGTTGTTACTGTCATGTTTTCAAGAATAAGTGGGCTCATACAAAACATTGTTCAGGTCTCATGCTTTACTGGCCCTACTGGAAGAAGGTCAGTCCTCACTGGCACTTCTAAATTGTTGTCCTACCCATGCCTTCTCTTCTTTTGCTTCTTCACTTCTCATTAACCTGCCGGTACACAATGTCAGTGTCACTCGCTGTAACCTTTGGTAAAAATAAACTACAATGTCCACAGCACATTTTCAGGAGGGATGTGTATGGGAAGTCAGATGAATACACTTTTCACACCTCAACAGTTTAATTTTGGAAGGAAACTATTTCTCAAGACCATCAAAACTCAGTGATTTACGAAAGGCGAAGAAAGAAAATTGCTGGACCAGTGACTGTTATCTGCAAATATTTTTTTCAGCTAGATATTTAGGAAGATCACAAATGCAGTTTGACTTTAGGCACAAGTAGCGATGAATTTAAAGTCAAGGTCAGCTTAAAAGAACAGATGTTCACAGTTGTGAACGACTGGTAAAAAATATAATAAACTCCATCTGAGGAAAAAGACCATTTTTAAAGTAAGCATGCATATTAGACACAATATTGTACTCCACACACTGTCATTAGTTGTGGTTTTTGAGTTTTAAAGTCAGCTTAAAATTGTGCAATAGGTAATACAATGGTTTGGCATCTGCTGGTTGAAGTAAAAACAATACCAGTCTCTCTGTGTCAAACAGAATTTTCTGAGCAAAAAGAAAATATTCTCATAATTAAGGAAATAGTTGCTCATTTCTATTAAGAACCTTTT
Source organism: Poecilia latipinna (assembly GCF_001443285.1). Taxonomy (NCBI): domain Eukaryota; kingdom Metazoa; phylum Chordata; class Actinopteri; order Cyprinodontiformes; family Poeciliidae; genus Poecilia; species Poecilia latipinna. The sequence goes on along the minus strand of NW_015112648.1, from coordinate 767,393 downwards.
GCATGACATGTATGTTACTTTGATTTGGGACAAAAGACTTTAGACTTGAAAAAGTGACTTGAAAATCTTTGGTACTCAACCAGCTGAAAGTCTTTATAATTTTACAATTTCTTTGATCCAGACTTTTTGTCTCAACAACTCTAACTGAATATTGTTCACCATCTCTCGGACGTATCCCTGATGTAAGAAAAAAGCTTTATACCTAAGCCTCTCTGCCAAGCAGACTAACTACAATCTACTTTACTAATTGATGAGGCAGAAATACTTTTAACACTTTCACAGAAACCAGTCAATACCTGCAGCTGAAAATTGATTCCTCCTGTGCATCACTCCGTATGCCCTCTGGGCCTAAAATGAAACACACCCTTGCTGTGACAGTTTCAATATGATGCCAATTTCCTGGTACAAGCCGACAGTAGTACTAGCATTTAAGGAACAATCAATAACAGCTTGGTGAAAATGGAAGGAAGTCATTCGCTGAGAATGTAATATTTGCTTTCTGTTTGTAAGTGGATTGTTTGGATGTGATGCGTCAGTAAGTGGTTATTTTTGTTTGTCTTCAAGATCACACCTGGTAATGAAAAAACAGTACAATTAAATGCCACCTGATATTAACACAACCGGATTAAACTCATCAATAAGATGTGTCAATAATGTGATATATGACTCTGTCATTACATTCAGCCCTTTATCCTGTAGAAACTTTATTAAAAAAAATAAAAAAAGTAACAAGCCTAAAGGTGTAATCAGAGGATTTAAACTGAAGTTCTTTTACATTTTTTGAAAAAGCATTTTTGTTTTTGTCTAAGTTTCAAATGTTCTGTTAGTTTGACGTTTTTTGTGGCGTGACATTTAAAAGCTTTATTCAGAGTAAAATTAATTACCATTTACCGTGTGACAACAGATTTTCGCTTCTGGAAAAATATGTGATTGTTAAATTTCATACAAACTCGAGGCCTTTTTGCACTGCAGGGATAGGGTTAGGGTTAGGGTTAGATTATTGTACCCCTTTGAGATTCCACCTCGAAAGTTGGTGGGAATTGTCATAGCTGCTCCTTTTGTAACATGATTGTCAGCAAGGAAGCTGAGGAAAAGAATGACCTCAGCTTTGCCCTGTAACTAAATCATTTAAAAACATTCTCATCCGAGTGTCAAGTCTGAGCTGGACTTGCGTTTGGTGAAGCTGAACCACTGCTGGATCGAAGTGAGATAAGGAGTTTTCCTCATTCAGAAAGTCTTGCTTTCTTCTGATTGCAATTGGAGAAATGTTCCCTGATTTCAAAACTTTGGCTTGAAGTGGTGCTTGTAATTCCAGTTTCAATGACAGTCAATAATGGACCTGGTGCCTTTTAAGGAGCACCTTTGTTTACTTCCCATCATCAGAAATAAACATGGATGGTTCAGTAAAATGATGGAGAATGAGGTGACATATATCTTAAGAAGACAATGTGTCCCTTAGCAGAGAAGCTGACAAATAAAAAGTTTGTTAGGTATGCTAGTCTATGATGAACAGAAAGAAAGTGATATCACTGCACTGTGCAAATTAAATGCAAAAACTACTAATAAGTTTAGCTAGTGTTTGTTCTGCACGAGGGAGTCTTTCTGATTCTGTCAGATGTGTCTTAATAATTACCAGTGACTACTTTTGCTTCTTTTTGGGAGTTTTATAAATTTTGAGTAATGTAAGAGATGCCTGGCAAATTATTTTAAAAAACAACATTGTCTGGAAAAACAACATTTATTTGACTGTAAAAATCTACTTCAGGCCCAGTGATTTATGTTGCAAGTGTCTGCAGAGATTGTGGTAATTTTCAACATTTTCTAAAATTACAGTAAACTAGGAAGAAACTTGCTTTTCTTTAAAATATTTTTATTTAACTATTTAGAGAAAAATTAAAGTCTGTAAAGTCACAACTGAAGTTTGTGTCAAATTTCAGCTGACTCGGTTAAGACTGAAAATCTCCTGTTTGCAAAAGATAAAACTGAAAAATTGGCAATTGTTATTTCTCACTGAGAAAACAATTTTATGACGACAAAAACATCTTTATATCTTTAGGGAACATCTTTATGTTCCCTACAAAGTATTCAGCAGTGCACTTCCTGTGCTCATCTTAGTGTTGGATATACAAAGCATGAATAGGAGAAAGTATTCAGCTGCCTTGTACGTCCATGGTCTTGACTCTTATTTGAAAATCCCACTTTGTAACTGTTACATGTTGGGTTGAAGAGATGAAGTTACACTTTGCCTGGAATTATTCACAGTGGAAATTGTCATGTCTCGTCATAAAAGATATAAAGCTGCAGTCTCTCCAATTTGTGTTTGATTTCTGTTTTTCAGCTCTGCTGGAGCCAATCAGTTGATTGGGATTATGAAGTATTAACACACACAGCTTCCTCTGTAAAGCATTTTATTTAAAACAAATTAATTTGGTGAAATTAGGCTATCTGCTTTTAGGGATACTGAGATAAATAATATGATTTGTGCATTTAAACCGTCTCGCTGTGCTGGGATTTGGCTCAAAAAGTCAGATTAAGGAGAGGAAGAATGAAATACCAACAGCTACACTGATACAATGAGCAGATCATCAACATGAGGTTGTGCTGGAATACATATGTCAGCAAGAATGAAACTTTTGTGGAAGGATTTTCCTATCTTAGCTGACATATATGTAATCTCTCTTGTATTTCTCAGAAAAAAAAAAAAACATGCACAAGTAGAACCACACAGACATAAATGCTCTTTGGCTGCATTCACAAAAAAGAAAAAACATCCTCAACAACCAGTTGAGGATGCCAACTTCCAACCTTTTACCTTTATATCTTTTATTTTTGAAATATTTTGGATCAGACCAAAATATATAATAAAGTTGTGGTTCATGAAATCGTTCTGAAATTTTCTAAATTGTTCTATCTGAAATGCTGTAACTGCATGTTCCTATTGGGTCCATGATCTCTTACACACCGTCACATTTCTGACTTTGCTCCAACTTTACCTGCTTCTTTGCATGAGCAGAGAGGCTTTTTAGCTTACTGAGAATTCCTGGACTCCAACTTCTTAGTGCGCACGTCGTCAGCGGTTTCTTGTTTTCATGTGAAGCAAAGCAAGACAGCTGCTGACAGCAGGTTTGCATTTATTGGGCATAATATTCCCCAGACATCTCCTTTGGAGTTAATACAAGTAAAGCGTATTTTGTAAATCAATAGAATGAGGCAAATCTTATTTCATATTTGTTGCGCATCAATAACAGGACTGTAATAAACAATTTCCAACATATCCATAGGTGGTGTTACAGGATGTGTTTGGAGTGCCTGTTCTGAATATTTGTGCATTAAAAGCAACAGTACAGCAACATAATGTATTTGCTAAAAAACACAAGTTGAGTCAAAGTTTTGTGTTTTCATTTTCTCTTTCATCTATCTTTAAACATAGTCACCTAATCTGACTATTGTCATGACATTTTATACTCCATCTGTCTACAAAAAGTAATTTAAAAGAGTACCATAGTAATATTATGGATCAATATACAGGATCTTTCAAAAATGTTGTATGAGACTGCCATAATTGAATTAAGTCCTTACGATGCACAACAAATATTCATTAATTTTAACCTTTTAATGGCCAGTTATAGTTATTTTAAGATGCAATAACAAGCATGTGATTCAAAAGTAGGTGGAGCAGTCGTTTCCATTAGTGGAAGCAAAAGTGAGTGGAAAGCAAAGGTCTTCATTCAGTTGATTTGGAAAAAATAAAACACTTTTAAAAGAAATGTCTGAAAGATTTAATTTATCTAAGACTAAATATTATCACAAAGATGAATGGAAAATGGAAAGCAAAACACATTCTCTAATTTATTTATAAATGATTATGGATAAAGCTCAATCATCAGACTTCAAGTTGTTTTATGGCACAAGATGATGCATCTTTTTATATGAAAGACTGAAAAGAGAAAAATAATAAAAGAGAAAAGACAGATGGTGCCTGATTGGATCTGGACAGGAAAGGAAGATGAGGCTATCGGACAAATGAAACTCAGTTTGTCGCAATTTAATGCAAATTGTGACATATAAATGCAGTCAAAACCACGTGAGTTGATGCATTAAAAAAGAGTATAGGCTATGACATGTGCTCATGAAAAAAAAACGTAAGAGCAGGGTTGTAATTTTATTGTTTTGCTTCAACAAATAAAACAACATACTGACCAAAGTAAATGAGACCTTTAACTGCATTCATCTTGTTTTATTTGATGCCATAAAAGCCAGTGTGACCAAATGAGTGCTGCAAATGTTTTGAGAGAACGATGCCTCTGGATGTAACTAATCTTAAAATCCAGTTGAACTGCTGGTAGCAGCTGAAATGGGACACACTACATTACTCTTTTAACTTATAAACACTGAGGCATAATACTGAAGATTAACCACACTAACGGAAAATCTGCACCTTCACAGAACTCTATGAATCTCTCGTCTGCTGTGATGGAAAAAGCCAAAAAGGACTAGAAAATAAGTAATAATTGTAATAGGAATCAATTCCTTTTAACTATTACAACCAGCTTCACGTTTGGCTTTTGTTCTACTCACTTTATTCTTTTCCTCAGTTAAAGAAAATACCTCCTATGAGGACAAAAAACAACAACTTTCTCTGCTTTTGGAATTAACAAATTGTAATCAATAATCTGAAGGAGATGAGATTTTCATTTGGTTTCAAATCACCTCCATCAGCTAACCTTTTGTGTAATTACTCACAGTAGATAAATGTTGGCACAGGGAGTAGCACAGCTTCCCTCCCAGATAATGAACGTATGAAAATGACTGGCTAAACCCGTCACTGCGCTGCAATAAACTGGTGCTGATTCCCCCCATCCACCTCTTGTTTCTCAGTTTAACCCATTCATCCCTGACAGCAACATAAGCAACAGCAAAGTACAGCATGGACATTAACTTCCTTCTTGTCACATTCTCTGTAAGTGTAAACTATCTTGTTAAGGCCCTTTGAGGTTTTTGTCATCCGTGATCTGAGTATGAGCTGCTGCTGTTGACACAGCAGTATGCGCAGGTCAGCAGTGTCACTGCCAGTAGGGGACAGATAGGGGACGAGCGCACGCATACACACAAATTAGTACCATTATCCTGACCTCACGCAAAGCCGGAGAGGTGAACGGAGGGAAGATGGGATGAGGTGGTGAGAAGATGACAAATTGATCAATGAGGAGAGGAGAAGGGGGACGAGAAGATAGATCTGAGAACCAGGGGAAATAAAAAAGGACAAGTGAATTTAGATGGACAGCCACACATCAGCATATATGAATGCCTTCCCTTTCTTTTAGGACTGCGTGTCATGAAATTGAATGCAGAGAGATGCTAAACAGCTGGGTGCTTGTGTTGAGTTTTGCTTTGACTCAAGTTCAACCACTTTTTATTGTTCATTCACAAAGTCTGTCATGTAATAAGATTTTTAAAATGACTGCTGTGTGCTTGGCGAAATGCTTCGAATGAGGTTTACTGTTAGTGTCGCAGAAGAGTCAAAGAAAAAATAGACTGCAGTTTGACTTCTATAGAGAGAAAGACCAGAGGAGGAAATACGTCACACAGTTTGTGGCTTAGCAGACGGGACACAATTAGGCCTTATTCTGCTAATAACCTTAACTGCAAAAACACAAAATCTTACCAAGTACTTTTGTCTAGTTTCTAGTGCAAATGCACTTAAAATAAGACAAAGCTAACTTAAAAGTAGCTTTTCAGCTAAACAAATAAGCTTGTTTTAATTAAACAATTTTGGAATATGTAAAAAATAATTTTCTATTCAATTTACTTACTGAAGCTATATAACTTTACAAAGAGGTTTTGAGAAGCAGTTCTTACCAGTTTAAACCTGTTTGATTTTAATCAGCATTGCACAAAATGTTTAAGCTTCAAATGATACAGTAATTGCAGTAGGATGCACGTGGTGGAATTATGGCAAGTCATTACGTCTTTTAATTTTGAGTTCTGTAATGTCTTGTAAGTACCAGTTAACTCAGTATAATATACCACCAGTTGTTTAGTTATTCCTGTAGACACAGAATCACCAGCAGCCCAGTCATGCACTACTTGGGGTTTTCCTATCAAATTATTCACTTTTGTTTTGTTTTACCTCTTATGGCAAGTTGAGGTCAAATTAACTCAAATGTTGCTTGTTACTTTTATTGATTCTTTTTTTGTGACATGAAGAACGTGTCTTGTTTGCAGGGCAATATTTGGTTCAAATTAGATGCAACTATCAAAGTGCCTTTAGTTTTGGGAGGATTTTGTTTCCCTAAAAAGAGAGAGAAAAGAAATGTTTTATTTTTTTTTTCCATTTATCTGCTGTGTTGAACAAAACCGTGACCTCATAACCCGGGTCTGTACCAAACCATGGTTCATGCACACCGTTACTGCCATAAAAATCTGCCATTAAATGTTAATGCAGTTTGATTTCTTGAAATTACACATTCAGCAAATGTAGCTGTAGAAAATAATGACAGATTTTAGACATAACCATTTTCCTTGACCAGCCTACTTCAAACGACTTCTTCTCTGTCTCTTCTGTATTCAGGTGCAGTGACGGTGTATCGCCTCACCTCTCTAAAAACTGCCCTTCCTTGAGTTTTAACACTGATATGTCCTGTCAACACCTTTGTTGACAGGGAAATGTGTATAACCTTCAGAAACCAGCATCAAATTGATTGATGTCTGCTTTGTTTCTTCAAACTCTGATGTAGCGCGTTCTTTAACGGCAGTTTTTACTGCATGTAGGAACGGCTGCTCTAAATTCAACCCCACACTCCACCCATCAAAACTACACAATAAAAAACTGTAAGTCACATGCATCTGAACTGTAGGTTGGTGGTCGCAATGCCATCTGCATCCTGCAATTTACAGTGAAACTGAATCACAAAGGCAGCATCTACTACAGAGTTAAAATATAAAATGAAATGGTTTAACATGTTGTTCTGATTATCATTTCAAACAAATTTTAAATATCCTTTAATTTCTTGAGAAATTGGTTTCCTTTAACTAAAGGAAACCCATTTTCTAAAGACAAAGGCCGTATCTGACTTTAGAGTTCGTGTCAAACCCTACAGCTGCTTTATTAAACAGCATCAATTCCTAATTTGCTTATGTCCTAAACACACGCATGCACATGCCTACACACAGTGTATGCACAAGTGCATGTAGATACACACATGCACATTTCTCTATTCCCATTTTCTTCTTCCTAGTCAAATTGAATTAGTAATGACATCATTAAAGGGGTCTCTGCACACCCATGGGGTATGACCGGTTTCTGATCAAACCCCATGGGTGTGCCTGCTGGGCGATCTTTGTGTCCGTGTGTATTCAGTGAGTGTGTGATTAGGTAGTGTACTTGCGAAGAATGTGAATAAGAGCAGGAATTATACATGCATCTCCATGGAGAAAGAACAGGAAGGCATTATTTTTCTTTATTTACATGTTAAAAATTGCTAAGCCACCTTTAAAACTGTGAAACCATTTAAAATATGTTGTGGCTTCAGGTTAATTGGCTGGATAGACTGTGATGGAGTTCTTCTGTTGAGCAAGTAAACATTAACAGAGAGACCATGGATGGAAAGATGCAATGTGTTGGTCTGTAATTATAAGAAGGATTTGATTGCCAACTAATAATGTAAAAGGGTATATATATATACATTTCAACATGTCACTTTTTTAGGAAGATGTTCATGAATAAAAACAGATAAATTGGTTGAGCTTTTTGTTGTTTTTTCTCATATCAATACCCCTTTTCATTTGTATGTTTTTATAGATGTTTGCCACATTTCCTGTTCTGGGCTGAATGAAAACTGTTTTCATACACACATATGAGTGTGTATATGTCAGAGAGTAGCTTCACATTTAGGATAAGTCTGCAAGGAGCATAATTGTATATGTATAAAATGATCTAATGAATTTCCTACATTGGCTGCCTGTAGCTCAGAGAATGAACTTTAAAATACTTCTGTTTATAAATGGCTAATTGGCACCAAAATATATTAAAGACCGGTTGTGATTGTACCAACCGTCCAGAACCTCTCAGGTCTTCTGGTTCTGGTCTGCTCTGCATCCCCAGAACCAGAACCAAACATGGAGAAGCAGCTTTCAGCTTTTACGCTCCACTAATCTGGAAAAAACTTCTGAAAACTGCCAAATATCCAAAACACTGCATTCCTTTAAACCAAGGCTTGCTTAGCGTGACCTTTGATAAAATAAGGGGAAAATGGATTACTTTTAGACTAGACTCCAATTTTTCATTACTTTATTTTGCCACTGTAATGTAATGCTTCTTTTTTTTTTTTTTGGCTTATGTTTTTATTATGTACAGCATTTTGAACTATTTTGTATCTGAACTTATTTGTATAGCAAATAAGTCCAGCTCAAAAGAAAGCTGCACAATTTTCCTGAAAATTTACTATTTTTTTGGAAAACATATCTGTCAGCATTGCTTTAAAACAGATCTGCTCTATCAGAGACACAGACTTTTTCTGCTTTTACAAAGGTTTAATGAAATGGTTGATGTTTTCACAAACACCATTTCAAAATTTTATTTTTCATATGCATATTTTGCTAATGTGTAGCTACACTGTACAACTGAACTTTTGAGAGGCCAGTGTAAAAACTTTGCTATGTCCATTTCTCCATTTGATCAGTTAATAAAACCCTCTATAATAAAATTCTGCTCAGTATCATCTCTACGTCTTCAGGTATTGCCGAACCCTCGCAAGTGACAACTATGTCTTTTGGGGTTTGTGCCAGTGTATATATTAGGTGTCCACTCACAAGAAAAAAGCAAAGTGACAGCTGAGTTTGCAAGTGTATGGCCTTTTTAATATGACATGCTGCATTAAAATATAGCTAAGCAAAATAAAATAATTTACATGTGTGCTGATGAAGCTGTTTCCCCTTTTTTGAACTAATATATGTGCATTTACAGTAATCCTTTGTGTTTAAGTCAGCAAAGGTGGCGTATCAAGTTCTGCTGAAGAATAAACAAAAATGATAAGTAGACCTTATTGACATGGACTCACTATCCCCATTTGGGCTTAAAGTTATTTCTCATTACGGACATTGCTTCGATTATGAGACATTGGATATTGCCAGAAGGAAACTTAAAAATTCAAATATACATCAAATAATTGCTTCCTTTTAATCTCCTCATGTTGCTGCAGCTTTTATTGCTGGCAAACACATTGTTCTTAGAAACTGTGCAGTTTTCCCGCTTGAAAATTGATGGATCAAGCAGTTTTTTTATTTTTTTTTATTTATTTATTTATCCTCCATTTATTTATCAGTGTCGGGACATTTCTCTTACAGTTGATCAAAAGCAGGTAAAAACCATTAAGCAACCCCAAAAGAATAAAAAACAAATACATATTGCTAACCTGTATCATTTAAATTTACATAAATAACTGTACCTAAATTGCAAAAAATAAATAAATTCTAAGCAAAAAACCATGAATCAACCACAATGTTTTTGAGATTAATCATGAATGTGTAACTGTTAACTTAATCAAATCCATCAGTTAAAAATCACAACAGAACAATTATTTCAACAAAATCAATTAATATATTAGATTCACAACTAATGTTTAAGTTCAGATATAGCCGACAACACAGTTTTTAACAAGGTGGTGGCTAGGCTAAAGCTAATCCAGAATGTAGGCAATCCAGCGGTACCACTGATGCGCCATGTTTTCTTCTGATTGTCCGTTCTTTACAGTTAGTGCATGTCTTCTCTTTATTTCTTGCCCTTTTTTCCCTTCTCTTCCTCTTTTTCTGATTTGACTTTAAGGAAATAAATTACGGATTTTGTTTCATTCCTGAAACGTGCAGTCCTAATGAAGCAATATAAAGAGATTTAAAAAATCTATATCTAATATAGCTTATAGAAGCATTGACATATGGAAGTAAGTATGAGGCTAATGAATACACAATTATCTTTTTGCAACTAATATATCAATTTATACATTTTCTATAAGAGCTTGCAAATCTGTCAGTATTTTTTGTGACATTCAAAATAAATATCTAGTGGAGGAATTTTGAATTCATTGAATTAAAATGTACAGTTATGAGACTGATTTCAGTTTTTTTTTTTTTTTAAATCAAATAGTTATGTAACATAACTTTGTCTTGTGTAACCAAATGTTGAAACTATTAGGCAGAATTTAAAAATGTCCAAAAATAACCAGCTCTTAGTTAATCTTACTTCACACTGTAATGTGGGCAACATTAAAACTTTCCCCACATTAAATTCTCACACAGTAAAAAGAGGAGACAGATTACCATTCAGAGCTGGTTATTAATTTTTCAATGTTCTCCTGAAACGTGCAGTCCTAATTTTGCTTGGACTCTGGAGTTGTATGCAGTAACCATTCTCTTTGAAGTATTTTAGGATTTACAAGCATTGTCATGCCACATTTAATGAAGTCTACTGCAGTGAGTTAAATAATTAGAGGGGGAAAAAAAGAAGCAAGAAAATAACTTACAAAAATTACGTAAAAATATTGAGAAGGATGGGGTTCTGTCTTGGTGCCCTGGATCATTTGAAAGGCCTGGGAAGGAAATGAAAACTAAAATGGATTAAAGACAGAGGACATACACAGATGCACACTCACACACACACACCAATACACTATACAACACTCTCTAAACTCACACATTTTCCATTTAGCGGTAACAGGCTTAGGATATAGCCTGCAATTTGATGCACACAACATTTAAACAGACCATTGGCAACACACAACATTTATCTGTGTGAGCTACGACCTTGAAGGTGTCTGAAGCTATTTTTTAATTCCCCAGCAATTCACTTCTTATGATGTAGAAAGAGGTTTTGTTGTTAAATCAGCAAAGCCGTGAATGACCCACAGTGGATGCCCATAAACTGTTCAACACTTTCCTATAGTGACAAAAACTACCAGAGAGTAAAACGTGGCAATTTCACACAAGGAAAATCCTGAAGTATCACACAAATGTCCTTTTAACGCATGCTTCACACTTTAATGCTGCATTTATACTCAGGTGACAAGAAGCTTTTGTTTTTATTCTACATTATGCATATTCGTTTCCTGTGCTATCTTCATTACATTATCCAAGATGACTATTACCAAACAGGATTCAGTTAAATTAAATTTATTCATGTAGTGCCAATTCAGAACAATCAACTGCAGTACTGAACCATTAAGCTAAGCTATCTTTTAGGTTAATTAGAAAATTATTCATTTATTTATTTATAGTTTTGGATACTAATAGCTTGTTTGTTTAATCTCGTAATCGGTAAATTCAAAATCTACAAAAACAAATTTTAACTTAGATATAAAAAAAGGAGAAAACCAATAAAGGATTAATAAATATAAAAAACATGAAGCAAAATGGGAGAGACACAAAAGATGCATAGAATGGGCGTGTTCGTGTTGTCTTTATGTTGTGCAGGTTAGGCTGAATTTATGTTTTCTGTGTTCTGAAGCATCCATGTCGCACTTTTCTGCTTACCTCCATGAAACATACTGGCTTCAATCAATAGACAATTTACCGCTAATTACCATGTTGAAATCCAACAAAGTCAACATCCTCCGATTGATAATTTTAATATAATAGTCTCCTGTGTTACACCTCATCACGTTTTATCGGCCTAAATGCACAACTAAGCCATTGTTCATGGTTTTCACCTTACAAATGGTTACATCTCAAGGAACTTATTAGAGAACCTTTCAATGAATGTTGAATAAAACTTAAAGTTCAATGTTAATTTAATTTCAAGAGAAATGTTGTCTAAGTTCAGTGGCTTGGAGACTTAATAGACCAGCATCCTACACAAGTATTTAAAAGTTGTCTGTGAAAGCCAGAGTGCATTCAAATGGTTGATTCGAAACACAGAATCATTTAAACTCTGATTCTGACTAGCAGTCAGAATCAGACTGCTCTGACTGCTCATTTGCACATATTACTCTAATATGTGCAAATGTCAGCACACCCATTTCCCCAAAGAGCTTTGACACTAGAAACCCAGACAATGAAAGTGTAGGTCTTACTGTGTTTACGTTTAATTAAAGCTGTAAATCTGATGACAGTGTCTGTCAGGGTCTCTCAACCTCCAAGTCTGCTTAAAGTTTGTGTTCTCAACATTTGGTTTGGCAGAAAAAACATGGTAAGCTACTGCTACACACACTAGATCGAAGGAGAGTTGCACTGTATAAAATAATACCACCTGCAAATGTAAAACAAAAAAAACATTCTGCTTCATTTAGCTCAGACAGAGAAAAAAAGTTGCAGCTTAAGATTCATCATGGAAAACATAAAAGAAGATTGCTTGAGAGAGCAGATAGATTTAATGTCCTGTGCGGACATCAATGGATTTGATAGGAGGGTGTCACTCGGAAGGCTCCTTTGTCACAAAATTGCATTTTAAAGTTACTCATTAGCTTGAAATCATTTGAAGTGCTGATTGATTGATTTATGTTTCATACTTAAATATGTTTTCTACTTCTAAGTTAGGACAATATTGAGCTTTTTCAAATAAACACAATTCTCCCATTCTTCATATACTGTATAAATAAGAACAAAATCTCAGTTTTAATTTGGCATTTTGCTGTTCACAATGTTAAGATTTAAATTATTGACCCTTTATCCCGTCCAGCTTAAGGTTTCAGAGTATAAAGCAATGCAGAGCCCCATCCTCCCACCTAGCAGCTCTTCCTAGGGGAGCTGTGGACCCCGTTTCTGGTTTGGATCTATAATATCTGTTGAGTTTACCACCGGGATTTCATCAGATGTGTCCACTAAAGCTCTACACCGAAGAGCCAGGAAATTCCAGTCAGATCCCGCAGTCCAATACTACATTATTCTGCAATCGATTCATTCTGCACCTATTCTGTATTTGTTAATATTTGTATTATTTTTCTTCATGTTCAGCCTAGAAATTTGACTTTGAAAACAGAAAAAAAGAAGCAATGAGGAATGGGGGGGGAAAGAAGTGCACTGCCCTAATCAGCTGCAGTATTTCTGCCTTTCCTACTATATTCTTGTTAGCAGCCAGCGTCTGGCATCTGCTGCAGCGTTTATTATCACGGGAAAGGCCAAGCAGTGGAGCTGCCTTTACAGAGGTCAGGCATCTACTCTTTCTCATGATACGCCCCTAATGTTTACATCCACTTAAGCATCCCTCACTAAATGTTATGAAATCATGTAGTGTAAAATTGAGAGGGCAGACGCTGACATGGTACAAGCAGGTAATCAAAAGCCTGATTAGTGTTGCGCTGAACAAATAGGCTGGACAGAACCCACTTACAGGTTCACACTAATTTGTCCTTGAATGAACTGAGCACTCAAGATGCATATTATTACTCTCACAATGAAGTTACCTTTAAGGCAGTTGTGCTGGTGTTACTATGGGGAAAGTATGTTGAGGTTCTTTAAAGAAAGTTGGTAGAATTGATTTATTTTTGTCACTTGAACTGATATTGGACAGCTTTTTAAATTTCAATTGATAAGAATAAAATATAAAAAATATGTTATAGATTCACATTTTGTATCTAACATACTAAAATAAGATAAGTAAAAGCACAAAACTATTTAATTTGACTGATTTTCTGCGTATTTTTTTTTCAGAAATCATGTCACACATATTTTAATATTGCAAGCAAGTATTCGTACATGCATTACAATGCATACGTACATACAAGCACGCATACATTGAAGTAGTTATAATGAATAAAACCTTCAGTATGTTCCGCTTCTCTAGGATATTTATCAGATATTTAATCCCTCCAGTGAGTTCTGTGTCCTACCTCAGACTCCCCTCTGCAGGACACGCCTGCAAAGCCTTGAATGAGAAGCGGCCAAGAGGCTCTCTAATCAGGGATCTGAACTACCTCAGATTGTTGCCCTTGACTTAAGAGGCGACTCTTTTCTCATCCCAGTTTGGATAGCTGAACTCATAAGAACATATTTGACACGGAGCCAAGCCATCCTACAGAGCAATGTCATTTTGGTTTGCATCCGGGTAAAATATTAGTACAACACTGACTAGTTTTCTTTCTTTTTGGTAGTTTCTTCTACAGATATAGGATTCTGCTTTGATAACTCATCAGGTTCATGCTCTGTTTAATTTCCACCATCGACTCAAATCTAAAATAGTTCAACTACTAATTTTAGACTCAATCCAGAGGAGCTTTTGCTTTAAAGACATAAGCTGTTAATTTATCTTTCATAACTAAAGTTTTGCATTTACAATCTAAAAATAGAACATGAAAAGCAACCAAATTATGGTTGTGGGCTGGAGCCAGTTTAGGCTTAAACCCCCCAAAAATAGTTGGTGACTGTTTCAGATGAATACTACTTGAGTGGTTTAAAAAGAACAACTAATAAACAAACAACTATTGTTTGTGCCAGAATGCAGAATTTTTTGGTGCATTTGTTCTTCACAACATATATGATTCAAAAACAACCAACCATATAATGTTTATAAAGGTATTACTAACAGTCAGACTTGGATAACAACATTTATATTTCAATAATACAATAATTGTTGTCTGTCTGTGTTAGCTTTGACTTTTTCTAACTTAGGCTGTAAAACAGCATAAACGCTGGAAAAATATCCAAATGTCAAAGGTCACTGCAATACCCATGACTAAATAGATACAAATGAAACCATACTCGGTTCTTTATTTTACAAAATAGAAACCCATCTAATTATTTCAAATATCTAATTTGATACGACAAATGCTGGAGAGGATAATTAGACATGAATTCATTTAACTTTGGGAAAAGTTACAGTTCTCCTTAAGCTTGTGTAAAAGAAAATCAACAAATACATCCAAATACTTAAGCATCTCTTTCACTTAAATAAGCCAAACACACATTCAGACAGACACACTCACACACACACACACACCTAGGCCACAATAGGACCCTACAAACAGACATATTGGGGGCAGCTTTGACTTATATCCCTATGCTAATAACCATTCTAATTTGCATAGGGCCAAGGAACTTTAAAAAAAACAACTTACACCCCAGTCCATTCGCTACTTTTCTTTTAAACCCTTAAGACCTCTCCAACAGACACGAGAGTCAAAGTTAGAAATGTTTCAAAGAAAAAAGGGATACCATAATTTAACTTTGTGCTGTTTTTTGGATAACTTACTTTAAAACTTACAGTAAACACAGGCCATAACAAGTCTATATTCTGAAGTAGGACTATAGTGACTTAATTAACCCTGAAACTAATCATACTTTCCATGTCAAATATATATTTCTAAATGGCAGCAGTTACTAAGTCAGTGCTAGTTACTTCGTGTCATTTTTATGTATCTTTTATTTTGCACATATCCTCCAGTAACACTCCTGTTTCACCATTTAGCTCACTTTCCAACTGTCACTCTCCATCTCTTAATTACAGACTTTCATGCTGAAGAAAAGCAGAGTGTAAATGGCCATTAGAGAATGTTTGACTCCACACTTTTACAAATTCAAAATGACAGGCCCAGAGATAAGACACTGACTTGTAAGCGTTTGCGTGTCCCGGCACCTGCCATCCGCTCTCTCCATCAACTTGCTATTATCTAAGCTGCCACAGAATAATATATGTGGCTATAGCCTGCTAATGACGGTACTCCAGTGCTTGAGAGTGCCTGTGTGAATGTGTGGGTAGGAAAATAAAACGTGCCTAAATTACAGCTATATGAAACTATGTGAAGAGGCGATTGGCCTATGTGGGTTTCTGAAACGACAGACACGTGGGGCTCAATACCATCACATAGTTGGTTTGTCTGTCCCCCAGAGCCTTCCTCTTCCTCTGTGTGGGCTCCAATTGGATGATAGGATTCCTAAAGTTAGATGGATTGGATTGCTTAAGGCACTGATATGAGTGGGGAAAGAAGTGGAGAGGAGAAGTGGAGGATGAAGAAGGGGGATACAAAGAAAAGTTTGCGAAATGGAACATGAGAGTGAGGGAGATGGATGAACGGCTTTATACTGAGAAAATGTATATCTGATGCAGACTAACTGAGAAAATTTCACACAGAGATTGGCAGGAGGAAGAGAGCAGTAACTGTAAACTCAGACAGATCACTTAGCTTAAAGGGAAATGAATACAGATGTAAATAAATGACTTGGCCTAAGGCGGTTGTTGGCAATGGGTTTGAGTGGGTGGCTGAGTTTTGGGACTTCTGGGTAGATTTTAAGGATGGGAAGAAAAGTTAAGTGAAGGATGGGCACAGTTAACACATTCTGTGGTTTGGGTATTAGGTACTAAATGTACTAAAACAAATGAGAAAATCCAACATATATAAATATTTTATAGATTGTTTTCTTGCTATCTTTAACTTCACTTCTTTGTTGCTCAGACTGGTGCAGAAATTCAGTGGCTGATTAAAAGTCAAGCATTGCATTAGGGGTTCACTGATATTTTTTCACTTTAGACTGGAGAACATAGATTTAATAGACTGAAACGAAATTCAATGTAATTTCTTTACATGATAGTGGTGGAACTCTTTCTTTTTAATTGAGTTAACTGCAGAGTCTGTAATTAGTCGCAATTAAACATATTTTATTAAAAAAATAGATATTGACAAAATAAGCAATGTTTTCAATTCAGCTGACAAATTATTGAATAAATAGACATATGACCTCAATAGCAGATATTAGTTTTTCATATGTTTAGGTTATTCAACCGCCAGATTTGTGCAAAACACAGTTATACTCATTCAGCTTTCAAGTGTTTTAGGAATCCCTGATCATTCAAGTAACTTTTTTGAAAAAAAATAATAATACTTCTTTAGAAATGTGATCTGTGGACACTGACATTCGCATTTGAGACGTCTTTGCTTATAGCATGCAAGCTACTTTTTGGACAACTTGCACACAACAATAGTCTTTCCCATCAGATCATGTTTGAAACAAACACTTACCACTAGTGGGACAACCTTTACACTGCTGTGACTTTAGCAACAGCTTTTTAAAAAATAAAAGTGTGTGGTAATCTATTAAATTTGTTAGCCTGTAGTTAATTACCAATGATACTTTAAAATGTTAATTGCAAGACAAATTATGTTTAATATTAATGTCAGAGTTCTGTTACGTAAAATCGTAATGCTGTCTATCAAAGTCATGCATTATGCCTATAAAACAGAGACGGTGACCTCAACACCAATAACAAGCTTTCTGCCTACATAATCTTGTAACTTAACTGATGACACATTATTTAAAATCTAAGCTTGTACATACAGTAAATCCATTCACAGACGGCTTGAATAACAAGTCTAGAAAGATTCACGCAGACACTGGCCTGCTACATTTCATTTTTCTTTGCAGTTCTACAAAAAAAAAGAATAGTTTACAGTTTTTTTCTTCTAAAGACCAACTTTTGTTGTAGTTGAAGAAATTCCAACACTTTCAGTCCACAAAGAGGAGGACAAAATTGCATTTTTAGACATAAGCAGTAAAAACACTAATACTTTTTTGCACTTGTGTAACATCTTATTGATCACACATCTGTTTTTCATTGGTTTAAGAAAAAAAAAACTGAACATCTCTAGGTGTAACTGCTAAGAAACTTTTAAATGTAGGTTCTCTCCAATCTCTTGAACTGCAGATATGTTGAACAACTTTTCAGCAATTGTTTCTGTTGTTGTTCAGTTGTTTGTGGTATTTGATGTTTTTTCAGACATGTTCTTTCAACAAGTCCCGACTGCTGAGATCTACACTTTTTGCTCATTCTCTGCAACTTTCTCTTTAAGTTGTTTTTTTCATTTCTATTCTTTGCCATTCTCTCCTTCTGTAAATTTATGTTTTGCTTTGCTTTTCCCTTTGCTCTCCTTTTTGTCTTGTTCTTTCCGAGTTTAAATCCATTCTTCAGTGTCCTAAAAACTGTAGCTCAGCTTGTGGATTGCAAAAACGTAACACGCTGTGTGTTGCATTTACTTTTGCATACACAAATTTGTTTTTTCCATTAGTGAAGATGTGTAAAAAGCCTAAAATTGCATTAATCCTTTAAAGCAGTAACAAATACTCCAACTGAAAATTTTAGAAAAATCTAACCTTTATTTTGACTTATTTTATTCAGTGGGGAGAATTGAAATAAGTAATTCTCAGAATCAACTGCGGCAAAATTATCGGTAGTTCTGCTGTTTAATACTTTTTCAACCTCATTTTGCCAGAAATTCAGCCGTTAGTCCTCAAACACCACTCACATGTTTGCACAATTTAAGTTTGGATAATCATCCAGAGTCATGAAGTAGTTTGAGGAAAAGTATCCAAATATATCCAGCAAAGTCTGAGTGAATTTGGGACAACACATGTGTAAATCACAGAGGAGTAAACTGACTCTGTCTTTTGTTTAACCTAAAATAAAAAAACAAACAGTTTTGTTCTAGTTTTCAGAGCTAAAATAAGCAGTCTCAGCAAAATAATTTAGTACAAAACAAAGTTAACTCTAGCCAGATATAAGGTTATTATCCAATTTAATTGCGTTCTGGAATTGAAGAAGCATTATGCAATGGATGCATCAGCACTGCAAAGGAGTTGCATTGAAACTGTAGGAGTATTTTTTAAGTGAGATTTGATTAAAATAATTTAAAGGCCTGTCATAAAGTGCAGCACATTGACTTCATCTTTCACTTGATCTGTATTTTATACTTGTCAATCAATATGCAAAGTTTCTCATCAGGTGTCAACAACAACAGTTTTCCTCTAAGCTATGTTTTCTACAGTAGAAAAAGTGATAATAGTTCATTAAACAGAAACCATTTACAGGAGCATTAATCTCAGAGGAAAAGTGCTTTAAACAGATACGATGAAATGGAAAATTACAGAAAATCTGAAATATTTTAAAGTGTTCTTCATGCATCGCCTGATTTGTAAAAGAATATTATGGATTTTTAAAGAGTTCACACATTTCAATAATTAGAAGCAAGAAAAGGTTGAAAGCATATTTGTAATACTGTCACTCATGCAGCGTTGTCCCCAGTCGTTCCTGTGTGACATTGTGTATGGGAATATAAATTTTTTCAGTCAGTGTCAACGTTTCAACTTCATGAATCTGGCATCGCCTCAGAGCACATTTTGGCTCTTTCCTCTATAACTCTGCCCAGAAAACACATGCAAACAGCAAAGCATTAATATTTATTTTAAAAGGGTATCAGCGGATATCTCCAGTGCTGTGTACACATATCTGAAACTGCAGCACAGCATAATATGATCTCCACCCAAGTTAGGTGGCCAAAGGTTTCTTTAAGTCATGGTGCAGCCCAGAGACAACGTACTTCCTCCAACACACGGACCACAGCTCCACAATACACACAAGCTCTATTTCAATATCAGTGAAATTACCTGATAATTTTACTTTATCTCATTCTATGCTATGCAGAAGCTCGGATGACACTAATGAAGATTTACTCACACAGATTACCTTCTGATTTATAAGACCATCTGGGGGAACTCCATGGATGAACTGAACTTTTATCCCAAGACAGTCTTAAGGTTTGGGAAAAGCAAAACAGACCGACAAATCCTAAAAATGAAGCAAAACACAAAACCAAGTCCCAAAGATTATTACAAACACAAAAGATGTGTCAGCAAAGTTGACTTACCCTGTCCTGTTTCAATGTCAATGTCAAGTTTATTTGAATAGCACATTTAAGAACAACAGTTGTCCAAAGTGCTTCACAATTTGCATATCACACAAAATGAAATGGTGGAAATGAAACTCAACTTCCCAACTCCAAGGGCTGGGGAGTAACTTATATGTGACAGTGTTCTGTAATTTAATTGCATAATAAAACTGAGTGAGGATGTATGCTAATTTGTTCTATTTTACAGTTTACTCTGCCTTTTCATAACCTGGAGCTCCCACTGGGAAGCCCAATGTTGCTTTTTGTCTTGTGACAACAAACTTTTCCTTTAGATGAAGGTGGAAGATTTTTTCCCCACTGAATCAGAGGATTTTTAAAATGAAACCAAACAACCAGATTTAGCAGTTGATTTAAGTTTTTATCTGAATGTTACCTCAAAATCATTTTATATGTATTAAAGTCTCAACTTAAGCTTAAGCTGCTATTGTATTATTGTATTATTGTTAAGCTGACAACTATTTTTTTTTAAATGTGTTAAAAGGATTTCAGAAGGAGTTGTTTGACACTGTTGAATATCACTTTAATACACTGACAGGTTTAAAAATTTAAAAGTCATTAACAATGAGTCATGAGGGTTGATTTTTAGTCAAATTTTATATAATTACATAATTGGTAACCAAATGTTATTTGTTACATTACTTTTATTATTTGTGATTGCTATGTTGCTTTACATTTTAAATAGAATAACTTGCAATTGAGGCTAGTTACATTTTCACAGTAATCTGCCCAACACTACTCAGTACTGACAATGTAGCATAATGTACATTTACATCCATTTTCCCAATGACAGACTGTACAAAACAGGGGCTCATCACAGACTCCATTGACATGGCAGACCTTGATGTTTCACAGAATTACCATCATTTCTTCATCTTTTTACTTGCACAAAGCAGGCTTTTAGATCAGCTCGCTTAAGGTGTGTGCAAAGTTAAATGTCTGGCAGCAGTTGCAGGTTCTCTGTCACCTTTGGGCTTTCAGTAATTTATGATCAAAACAAAGACTGGCTTATTTTGTTGGATGCTCAGCAGTTTTTGCAAGTAGTGGCTGCATTCAAAAAGGCACAACAGTGAAGTAAATTACTGCAAATATTGAGCTAGCTTGAGGTTTCTTGAGCAAGTAATTTTTTGTTTTAGATTTTGAAAATAAAATATAAAAAAGCAGACAAATTTGGAAATGTGTAAAAAAAATGTGTTTGTATATCATCAACCCTTTAGTGTACTGTATGGTACGTTTTGTGTTTTTGGAGAGACACCTTTTGCCTCTCCTACAAAAAGCTGTGGAGATATTTCCTCAAACTTTTCTGGTTAACCTGAAACTAATTTCAGTGAACAAATTCACCAAACCTATGAACTAAATTACACACCTGACCACCCGCTAAAGCAAGTCCTCTACCATGACTTCTGTTGCCGTAAACCTTCATTGGAAACCCTCCTACAGTAGCCTAGCTTTTTTTTTTTTTAACACTCATTTATACCTGGAAAATAAAATAAAAAATTATTTGAAGAAATGGTTTGGGGCACCAACAGTCAAACATCCCTTTGATGTTAACAAGCGGTAAATCAGGTTTTAGAAAGGGAGGAAGATGAAGAGGGAGACTGTGAAAAGATGGGGGAGGGTACAGTGAAGACAAAAGTAAAAGAGAGGATCAGGAGAGGAAAATTGTGGATGATAGAATAGATAGAAATAAGGTTAAAAATAGGAGAAGAAAAGGAGATACTGAAAAGACGGAGCAGGAAGGAGATGAGTTGGCCACGTTTCCTTTTATGTTGGCCGAGCGTGAGCACACAGAGGCAAAGTTAAATTGAAAAATATTCAGAGGTACGAGCCTATAGAGCAGAAATGGGTTGGCTTTGATGAACAAAATGCTAACCTCTTTAGAGATCAAACGTTTGTGTAAGGACACCAGCACAGAAACGTTGCACTGTCCAGAAAGAGCACTGGTTTATATTTACCCCCCAAAAAAAGACTTTTCTAGGTTAACCCCACCAACAAAACCACAATTCTATTTAAAAATGTGTAAATAAATGATACTTGTGTCATTTGTGGAAAGCAGCTGATTTGCAACACTGAGCTAAAAATTGTGCGGAATGTAACTCAAAATGTTGCTTTATTAGACAGTAATGGTCAGTTTTGGGAATGATGAATAAAAAGGAGAATCAATGTGTGATCAATTTTGAATTTGCCTTTAGAAAAAAGATGTACTGTAAGGGAAAGTTTCTCTGGGCTGTGAGCAAAATAAATGTCTACTATTGCCACAGCTGAGTGAAAATCACCGATCTCAGTGTAAAATGTAAGATCCTTCACCCATGCTGCTTCACACACCAGGGAAACTCATTTCTCATCTGCTTTTCTCCGCTTCCCCTTTATCAGGTTTCCTTAAACTGCGACCAGGTTCTGGTGAACGGCAAAGAAATGCGTGGTAGACAGTCCCTGGCAGTAAACTTCACCTACCTCCACCTGTCTGCTCAGCTGCTGCTCACTGTCTGGGTTCCCAAGCTACCCCTGCAGATAGATGTGTCAGATACTGAGCTGAGCCAGGTCAAAGGCTGGAGGGTGCCGATCACCACCAACAAGAGGTAATTTACCTGTCTGACCTCAGGGAGTGAGTGATGTGGGGGGGGGAGGATCCCACTGTGGACGATGAAAGCATTTGGATCTGTTAGTTCCTCAAAATGTAATGCATTTCACACAAAATCCTCACATTCAGCCTGCAAAGGCAATTGCTCTGTTAGATGGCATTCTGCTTCCTCGGTTTGTTATTCATCTTTATCATGGATAAAAAAAAAGTTTTTACAAACATTTTTCTGAACAGGTAATGCCAGCAATGGGAGTTGGTAGTTTGAAGATTTTTCTGTCATATTTTGCTCTTATTAGACTAACTTAGACATTTGTTAATTAATAAAGAAAGAAAAAAATTGCAGATAATTGAACAGTTCTGTAAGGAAAATTATGGTTAAAGGAAAATTCAAGGCAGAATCAAATCAGAGGCATACTCACAAATGTTCATTTCAAGGCTTTATCATCAAGGAGAAGACAATAAGGTACGATGCGTAAGTCATCAAGCTTCTAACTCAGAAACTCTCTCACTATTTATGCTTCTTCGCACACATTTACACAAACATTGGACAGAGGCATCTTCAGCTCTGCAAAAACCCCAAAATGACAATGCATCCTTATCTTCAGCACCCAGGTCTCACCTCAAGATGGGAAATAAACTTTAACCTTTTCACATACCATGAAGTGTCATGTGTGAGCTTTCACTTCAACCATCTATTTGTCCATTACTCTAAACCACTCCCCGCCTGGAAATGTAGGTCAAAAAGGCTAGGCTAAACAGTCGTTATTTCTTAATTATCCGTTTTGCAGTGTAAACCATGGATCTCCAAAGTCAGTCCTCGAAGGCTGCTGTCCTGCATGTTTTAGATGTGTGCCTGCTCCAACACAGCTGATTCAAATAGCTCAATTAGCTCCCCAGCATGTCATGAAATTCTCCAGGAAACATGTCATCTACTGAATCATTTGATTCAGGTGTGCTGAAACAGAGAAACTTCTGAAACATGCAGGACACAGGCGCTTGAGAACTGACACGGAACAGAAGATTGTGTCTTTTTACACAGAGAATATGAGCATCTGGTTTAACTATAAAAGTATAACAATACACATAAATGTAATAGTTTTATATGTCAGATAATGTATGCAGCTAAAATGTTTTGATCAGCATCATGCATCACTCAAATAGATCAGAAAGTTACGGTGGCCTACAGGTGCAAATGGCAGCAACAGAGAAAACATGCAAACAAAAAAAGAGACGCAAACAAAAAAGACGCCAACAAAAAAGACTACAATCACAAATGAGATGCAGCAGACAAAAGAAACGAAAATAAAAAGTTCTGAAAACGGAAGTGCTCCAGACCACTAGGGGGAGTCGATCAAAAAATAGCTGTGTCCAAATTTATTGTTACACCATCATCACATTTTGCATACCGATTTCCAGCTTCTTTTTATTTATGTATTTTATAATTTTCAGTGTGTGTGATCTTCTGCTCACACAAACCTCTAAGGGTAAAAA
This sequence comes from Poecilia latipinna, assembly GCF_001443285.1. Taxonomy (NCBI): domain Eukaryota; kingdom Metazoa; phylum Chordata; class Actinopteri; order Cyprinodontiformes; family Poeciliidae; genus Poecilia; species Poecilia latipinna. Next base: position 743,663 of record NW_015112648.1, on the reverse strand, counting down.
TCTACAGTCATCACTGAGTCAAATTTCCTTTTCTATTGCCCATCTCTTCCTGCACAGTGTATATTTTAGGCATTTGTATATACACATATTTATCTATGAGCTCCATCACTGATGTGCTTTGTGTTATTCCCATATCACCATCTTTCCATTCTGCTCGGCTATGTCTATTTTTCAATTTGCCAATTTTTGCTCAGGTGGCCACCAACCAATGTGCTCAGGCTGTTTCACGCACACACACGCGCACACACACCATATCCCTCGCCACACTCTCTCCGAGTAAAACACAAGAACTATTAGGGACATTCTTGCAAACACACGTGTGACTGGGGCTCTGGGAAATGGAATAAGGATTTGTGTAATATTACCAGAGCAACACTGGAGCAAGGACAGTTATGAGACTCAGACGCAGTTCTGAGTGCTGGCTAGATATTTCACAGAGGGAGGCAGAGAAGGAAGATTGTGTATTTATTTGTCCCTATTTGGGAGATGAAACTCTATAAGAGAATCTGGAGGAAAGGCTACAAAATTTCCAACACTTAATAGAATATTCTAAAAACTTTTAGTTGAGGATTTGCTACCCATACTGCACTCCTTCCTCACTACAAATTGTTATGGGTCCCTTCAAATATATGAATCAATCAATCAATCAAATTTTATTTGCATAGCACATTTCAGCAGCAAGGCATTTCAAGGTGTTTTACATAATTAAAAAACAAAATAAAAACAGTATGTGACAAAAAATAAACAGAAAGAAAGAGACAGAGATTTTGGGAAAAAAAAAAAAAATAAAAATAAAAAAAAAAAAAAAAAAATATTACCAGAGCAACACTGTATTGGACGTTATGTGCTTTTCAGGTTGAAAACCAAACAAAAACAAAAGCAAAACAGAGAATGTGTGTTTCCGACTTAAGAAAACAGTAAAGACACACCCTCCTATTTTAGGTTACATTGGACACAAAAAGATCAGCCATACCAAGAAATATGTACTTCAAGTAGAATGTGTAAATGTAATTAATAATTAGAAATTAAATGAGCTTTCTGTTGACTGAAAGTTTTATTATTAGGAGAGTGTTTTGTATGGATTAGCTGGAGCTGCATTTAGAGTATTGGAAGGGCTTTTAATTACCAGATTATCTCATCCTCTTTCAATTTTCAATCTCATTTATCTTCTTCTGTTCTTACAGACCCACCAGGGACAGCGAGGATGATGAAGATGATGACAGAAAGGGTAAAGGCTGCACCCTACAGGTATCATTTGATTCAATTTCACCGAGTCTTGCTCTTAAAGGCAGTTTTTTGTGTGTGTGTTCTTTTTATTTTTTTTTTGCTTAATAAAGTTTTATAGAATATAATTTGAAATTAGCAGTTTTAATTTAATGTGGTGTTTATTTACCTTGAAAGATGAGGAAAATGTCATGAATTTACTTGTGCAGTGGAGGAGGTAAAAGAGATTGTTTTTTGTTGTTGTTGTTGTTGTTGTTTTTTTGTCTTTTTTACAATAATGCTTGTCAGATGACACCTAAAAATTTGCTTCTGAATTTATGTAATACATATGCTTTAAAATAGCACAGTTTTCTTGTGTGTCAACTTGCAACTTTATTGATTTGGTCATCAATGAGTTGGGGGGCATTGGGGTAAATGACCTTAACTCATGTCCACTAAACCTCACCTTCCTTCTCCACTTTCCAGTACCAGTATGCTTTGGTGCGAGTTCTCACTCATTTTGTTGCCGAACCATCTGACCCTGGAGGGGAGATGGTTTACATGTTGGGTACTGACTGGCAAGCTGATATCACTCCTTTGGTCTTGGAACAATTGAAGGTAAGTGTGGAAAATGATCATTAATAGTTAAAACAAAATTTATTCTGTACCCCTAAGTAAATATAAGCCCTTCTTCCTATCACCCTAATGGGCTCTTCCTGGGCTACAGCAAAATATTATGTTACTTCCAATCAGAATAAATATATGTGACAAATGAAATTATTACAATGATATGAAATATGCGTAGCTGTACATAATGTTACAGTGAAAACGAGGGCCTAGCACATAGATGAGAATGAAGGTTACATCTGGGCTTTCTGTTTCTATCAAACAGGTTGAAGAGCCGCGCATTGCCAGGCTTGTAGATGGACATATTTTAATGGGACGTGACCTAGGCATTACTACTATACAAGTGAGTAGCTTTTTATTTTCTCTGCAAAATACAATGTCTTCCAATATACATTTCCTGAACTTGAACTTTCTGCTTTAGTCACTGCTTGGTGGACAATGGTTTTGAAATATATTCCACAATCAGTGAATTCATCACAAAGTCCAGGAACAGTCAGCTGAACATTTCTGCTTTTGTCAAGCACGTTGTAATTTGGCCCTTCACCTTCCAGTGCAAAGCACTCTTATGCAGTAAACACACTCCCTCCCCTTTCTCTCCATTTCATATCTAACAGCAAGCCTCTTTGCTTGCTTACTACACAATTAGCCCCAATTAACTATTGTGGATTTAGCCTTGACATCTTGGTGTGATATTTTGTAGTTGTATGTTTGCTGACATTGAAAACATTTGTGCATCTGCTACGTTTGAACAGTCTGGCCTTTATAGGTTTTACACCACCGCAAAACCACATATAATACAGTCCAGTGGGCTGTTTGATAGTCCATCCATTCTCAGAGTATTGCCTACAAGACCGTTCATAACGTTTGAAATTTTTCACAATCACAAACTATGATGTAGAGATTTTATGTATTACACCAACACATTGTAGCCCATAATTTTGACATGGAAAGAAAATGATGCATTGTTTCCAAAAATATATAAACACACATGTGAAAAAGGTGTCATCCTTTTGGATTCAGCCCATTTGAATCATTACTTTTGTGGAAAAATCTATTGTTGTGATTACAGCTGGAATATCTCTACCAGATATTGGCACGTCTTGAAACGGACATTTACATTTTCTTCTTTGCAAAACTTTTGCTGTAGGTTCATATAAGCCTTAAGTTCAGCTTTTGGTCATAACTGACTAGATCCCCTTTTTCCAAATGCTTGTTATTCCCCACATGCAAAATAATAAAGGACACATTTTTTGGTCTCATTCAATAATTGCTTTATTCTTACCCTTCATCCGTAGAAGCCAGATTTGTCGAGCTAATACATTTTGTCCTGTTTATCAGTTATCTCACATGAGCTGTGAATCTTTGCAGCTCCTCCAGAGTTCCTTCAGTTTTATAAATATGCATTCCATTGAGTTGGTCAGTAAAATCAAAATAAAAATGCATCAGTTTGTAATGTAACATAGCAAAATATGAGGTCAAGAATACTTTTGCAAGGCACTGTATGTAATTTTTTTTTAAATCAGTGGTTTTAAATGTTTTTAAGTGCATTCACATGCATGGAAGCTCTTAAACAAGTGGTCTGTGTGTTTGTTAAATAGGTTGGCACTGAGTTTAGAGGAAACACAGGGGACTTTCTGGAAACAGCTGAGCGTATGTTTCCATCAAGCCAACTTGGGACACAAACACACACACATACAGATGCACTTTTATAGGCAGCTGTGTGCGTTTTCGGAGCCAGAAGAGAGAATTTACCCAGCACTCTCTCTTTCTACATGCCGGTGTCGACAGCCACCATTTGATAGTTTGACATTTCAATTTTACCTCCCCAGCTAAGACTCCCTGAGCCCCACTTCTTCCTCTATTGCCCATCTCTCTTTCCTTAGTCCCCTCCCCCAGTTTCTTCCTCTCGCAGGCTCATTCCCAGTCTTGAGGTGCAATCCCATACATGTCAATCATTACATTTTTTTCCTTTACCTCACCGAGGGTAGGATTGAATTTGACACATTGAAACGTTCAGCGAGAGATTTTCTTTGTACACCAATCAGATCTGCCTGTCCTCAGGCGGAGGAGTACACTCCAGCACGAGGCTCCTAATCTCTGTCACTGTCCGTCTTGTGCTTTCCCTCTCCTCTTGTATCGCAATCTTTCATGCTCCTTGCCTTTGCCCTCTCTCATATTCTGTCCACCGCTATTTGTCATTGTCTTTCTTGCTCTGACACCTGCTCTATATATTACCCTCTCTTGCTCACTGCTTGTTTTTATTCACTTTTCATCCACCCACTTTTTCTTTTGCTTGTTTTGCTTTTGGCCCTGTTGACTTAGTTGAATGCTTACCCGCGGGAGCAAAGCTGATGTGTGTTTGTGTCAGGTGCTGTGTGCACATTTTTCTCTCTATAAGGTTTTTTTTTTTGTAATATGAATTGAAAGCAACTGTGAGATTCAAATGTCAACTAAATTTGAATGTAACACATTCCAGTGTTTACACAGATAATCTCATCAGTTATGAAAGGATCCTGTTTATTCATGACTGTTTACATGCTTGTTTTGGACATGGTTAGTAATAACAGACTATAAAGCATCTTGCCAATTCTGATAGCATAAGTGTAAGAAGTTATGTCAGCCTGTTTTCCTACACAGTCTGAAAAAGGATGGTATTTAGTTACAGTATTTTCAAAGTCTGAATAAAAAGGAAAATAAAAATTAGGATTGGTGTTCTTTATTCTTTCCTATCTATTCTTCCCTATTTGTTCCAGGTTCAATATTTAAATTTGCCAACTGCAAAAATATCTACCAAGGACTCAAAGTGATCCTTAGTATTTTATGTTTGAAATTAACCTAAATCATATCTATTCTGGGTTCGATTCCTGGTGTTGGGCCATTTGCTGCAAGTCTTCCCCTTTCTCCTTCTCTCTTCTTCTCTAGTTTGTGCAGATTTACTGCTCAATAAAGGCCACCAGAGCCTAAAGAAAATCCTTAAAAAAATGTAAATGTAGTTTTAGATTTATGTTTTCACACTTTACGGTAAAATGTATGTTCGTTTTATGATTTGTTGCAGGTTTTGTCCCCTTTGTCTGATTCTATCCTGGCAGAGAAGACTGTGACAGTCCTGGATGACAAGGTAGAGTAACATGTAAATTAGTTTCGCTGCTTCATTCAATTTAATGTTTTTTTGTTGTTATGTTGATGGATTATTATTACATTTTTCTTTTTAGAAGTGATTTAAGTTGAAGAAAATAAGTCCTTGTATTCCCCATGATGACATACTGTAGAAACACAGAACAGAAACATGATAGTTTTATACAGATCTGTCAATCAAGCAGTTTTATTGTTCAGAAACGACAAGTCAAAGAATAAAGGAAAAAAAGCCAATTCAAAGTGTAATTTTTATTAACTCACAGGGTTAACGTGGACATGAAAAATAAGATAAAAAATGCGTTATGTATATCAACTACATAATTGGAGTGACTCTAGTTTTAGTTTAAGTTGCACATAATGTCACTGTTCCTTTGTCATAAATACAGAAATATTTTGTATTTATTGCTAACATGTGGAAGTTCAAGATTTTTTAGTAGCCTTTATAGATTGTTTAATAAATTATATCTGTTCCTGCAGGTAACAATAACAGACCTGGGAGTCCAGCTGGTTGCATCCTTGTCTCTCAGCATGACAGCGAGTCCTGGAAATTACCAAGCAATACAGCTGACAACTACAGCTACAGATCTGCTTCACACACCCAAACAGGTAATAATTACTTCTGCAAATACATTTATGCATTCACATATAATGACTGTCAGATCACTGAAGAAAACGTAACTAAAATATTTTGTGCTTACCTGAAAATACACAGCCATTTTTTTGTTAAGTAGTGATGAATACTGTTACCATAATTTCTCCCAATTTTATCTATGATCTGTAACACTTTGGTTATAGAATTATAGTTGGGGTTACTGACCAAATCACTTTACCAGGTTTATCAAAAATACTACCTACAGCAGGTATCTCGAAGAGGTTTAAAATGGTTTGTGTCCCTGTATCAGAAACTGAAGCAGGAGGGGATGAGATGGCAACATGCTGGCATGATTTAGTGAAGACATGTAATGAAAACATGTATTGGTGAGACGGGGATTTGACCCAGAGACAAATAGGATACAGCTGCTTTGCATGTTAGTCAGTGGAAGAGTAGATATGTGTCTCTGTATCTGGTCCAAATAGTAAAATTGATTATTTATTTCAGTTATATTGATGACAACACTATTAGGTCACCAAAGTCTCAATTAATTATAACCAAACCACAAAATAACTACAGTTGCCATTTAAGATTCACATTCTGCAGTTATCAGTGTATTATCCTTCTGCCAGTGGCTAAAATGCCTTAAAAACATTTTGAACGGATCCTGTTTCTGTTTTCACATTCAGGAAGCTGTGGTTAGTGCGTGGATTCATTACAGTGATGGCTCAGTGACACCTCTTGATATCTATGATCCCAAGGACTTCCTCCTCTCAGCTGTCTCTCTGGATGAGAGTGTCATCTCTGTAACCAATCAGGTTAAAACACTTTCTTTTTAAAAATCTAAAACAACCCTTATGGCACTTCATCCAAACATAACTAGAACGTGTCTATTCATTTTCCTGTTATTGGATTGTCAAATAGGAGCAGCACTGGCCAATTATCGTGGCTGAGGGTGATGGACAGGGTCCACTGTTTCGTGTGGAAATGGTCATTTCTGAAACTTGCCAGAAGTCCAAGAGGAAGAGTGTGCTGGCATCTGGAGTTGGTAATGTGGTCGTTAAGTTTGGAGCCAACAGCGACGAGAGAGGTGGAGCGGAGGATGGTGGAGGGCTAGAAAACGGCACCAGTGAGCAACGGACAAATAATGGAGGGGAACGGAATTCCAAGAGTGTGGCTGTGGACCGAGAGGAAGGAGCCATGAGGAAGGTGGGAAGATTATTTTGGATATTTTCCTGAAATTGCTGTCTTTATTAAAGTGTCAGTATGTAACTTTAATAAAGCATATTTTTTTACATAATTGTTGAAGCTGTTACTATGGTGTGACAGGATGGTATGAGACATAATCTGTGAAAAAATCAGAGCCAGGACATGGGTCTTATTGCTGTCAATCACAAGCCGTGTGGCGCTGCTCATCCCACCTCTTTTATCACCTCTGCTAATGACGCTGTAGCTAGCAGAGGCTGTTGTGAATGCTCAGGCTAGTTAGCATAGCCACTAATAATGGATAAATGGTTTTCCAGTAACGATAAGTTGTTTCTATGCCAACAGCACATTGAGGAGCATGTACACAACCTTGATTGACAGCGCTGAGAACCTCTTCCTGGCTCTGATTGGTTGTTTTTGGTCGGGAACAGTGCATTACTTCAGAATAGCAGCTCAGGGAGGAGGTGGAGATAATCGAAGTTTTCACAGATTATCTGTTCACCTAATGCTGTCAAAACTCACCTACAGAAATGTTACAGTTCAAAATTTCTGCTTTAAATAAAGAATAAGATTTATACTGGGATAATGGTTATCTCCTTTACATTAGATAATTTTTAACTAATTTATTGTTTTTTGCAACTAAAACTGAAACACTGTGATGTGTTAATTTCCATTTGTCAGGTTAGCACAACAACTAAAAGCACAGTTACCCACCATGCTTCAGGTGGAAGAGCTGCTGGTGGTGGCAGCAGCGGTCGGGGAGGGTCAGGCCAAGGCGGGGACTATAGTAAGAACTCAGTACAAGTGGAAGTTCCAGGAACTGGGAACGGTGAGCTGACCCAAACCACAAGAGGCCTGTCAGACCTGGAGATTGGGATGTATGCTCTTCTGGGAGTATTCTGTCTGGCCATATTGGTCTTCCTCATCAACTGTGTCAGCTTTGCGTTCAGGTAACTGGTTATAGCTAAATTTATGATTTAAAGCATTTCAACTTTTCAGAAAACTGTTAACTCAAATATCCCCTCCGACAATTTAAGAGTGCTCCAATACAAACAGTTGTGATGACTTTTTTGATTTATTTTGTCATTTAATTTCCCTTTAAGATTAAAAAGAATATTAGATATTAATTGAATTATGTGTTGTCTGCCAACTCTGTTGACATAACAGGGCAATTTAAATATTTTAATACTTTCTTTCATACTTCAAAATAAGAGTCTCAAACAGAAATTCAAAAATACTAAAAGTAGTCGAGCTCTATCAATTTTAAAGAGTTTACCAAACAAATTCAACTTGCATGCAGAGAGCAAGACAGAGTTCACTTTGAAGAGAAATATAATTGAAATATTGTGATCTTTTGAAACCACAATTTCTTAATCTTGATAGCTGTGAGTATATTCTTACTTATATCTTACCATTCAAGTTTTTAGGTTATTAGTCAGAGCTTCTATATTTTAACACAAATCTGTTGAAAAGCTGAAAGTACAAAAGTCTTACCACATAAAAAAATCAAGCTAAATTTCTGACAGTCATCAGAAGAAATGGGATTCATTTCTTGTTTCTTCATTTACCCTTCACTGAAGCCAAATTATCATCTCTTTTTTTTCTTTAGGTACCGTCACAAGCAGGTTCCTGTACTGGAAGCAGGCGGTAACATGAACCATGCCCATGACTGGGTGTGGCTTGGCACTGAGGCTGACCTCTTAGCTGACCATGCGGACCAATGCCAGGGCCTACCTGATGAATGCACTACCATCATCGACAGAAACGAAGGAGGATATGAGGAGAGCAAGTACCTTCTGAATGGTGCTGGGAACACTTTGGTGATGGGTGTAGGTTCTGGCATGGGCACAATAAGTGGTGGCGGCACAGGTGGACTGCGGGGAATGGCCCATGGACAGACCTTGCCTAGGTCTATCCCAGAACCCCATCAGTGCCTTTCTGCAATCACTACTGGTGGGAAAGATGCCACTGGGCAAACAGAGCATCTGAATAATTCCCCCAGAGCTGCGGCTGCAGCTGCAGTTGCTGCTGCCAAGCGCAAACGAGTCAAATTTACATCCTTTGCCACCGTTTTGCCCAACGATAATTCGGGTAGTGGTGGCCCGTATGTCAACTCCTCAGTTCTTGTGACCAATGGTAATGAGGATGACATTAAGTGGGTGTGCCAGGATATGGACCTGGGTCAGTCTGAAATCAGAACCTACATGGAGAGGCTGCAAGACAATCTGTGACTGACCGGGAGAGAAACTGAGCAATAGAGAGGCAGAGGATGTGGGCTGGAGAAAAGATGGACAAAGAGTACAATTCACCTGTGATGCCTTTGCAGTGGATTAATAAAGGGTCAAGTGAAGCGAAAAATGTGAGAGCAGTAAAATGAAAAATAGTGATACCAGAAGGTTTTGGACACACAGCTTAAGGGTTCCTAACCTTTGGCTCCCCTAAAGCAAAGCAGAGTAGGAAGTCATCACTAGCTCACACTAAAAGTAACAGTAGCAAACAATAAGTAACATTCAGAGTTCGTTTTGTGTTACTTATTGTGAAAATCATAGTGTAAAAATCAGCAATGGTCACTATTGGTTATGAGTGTTTACTTTCAGAAAACAGTAAACCACTGTACTCATACATTATTGATTCAGGGTATGTTAATGGACAAACTTTTGTAAGCCACTATACATTTGAACAAAGATGTTGACAAACTTTGATCTTGTAATGACGTCACAAGTCTTTGGGGGATTTTTTGTTTCTTTTTTTTTTTTACTTATTTATTTATTGCCATTGTTGGCTAAGGCTGTTGAGTAAATATTTTGTTTTAAAATATAAGCAATTTACCTGCCAGGACTCCTGAATGGTTAACCAACGATTCACTGATATCGCAAAACAACAGATGTTGACTTATCATTTCCCAATTTCATTTTGGTATTACTTATGAGTATAATGTGAGTTAAAAAAATATATATATATAAGTATATTTCAAGTATTCAACAGAAACTTCACTCATTTTTTAGTCAGCAGTCCAGATAAATCAGATCTTTTTTCAGGAAATCACATTCTTACTACAAACAACAACTCTGAGAGATTGAAAAGGACAAGACACGAGAAAGACTGTTTCATCCTTGGATCCAAGACATACGTTTTTATTCTTGCACAATTAAAAATAAGAAAGGACTCTGGCCATTTTTAATGGGGCCTCATTTCGTGAACCCTGCAGCCAATGACTGCTCTCTCCCCATCCGAAACAATGGCGACATCCCCTTGCCTCTCTCCTCGTCTGTGATTAAGCAGAACTAGAACAAACTGTGGAACACAGTCAGATACATTCTGCAAACCAAAATGGGGGTGAAGTAAAAAGAAACTGGCTTGGACTTTGCAAAACCTGGCTAAAAACTTAATGAGAACTCTGAATGAAGACATCTAGCCAGGCTGGAAGAGGTTTGTGCATTACACGGAGTTACCAGGAAGTACTAAATGACACTACAGTATGACTGAAAGGAATGACTAACTAATAGAAATGGCTTGAGATATATATATATATATATATATATATATATATATATATATATATATATATATATATATATACACACACACACACACACAGGGAACATCCTTTCTATGTTACCATAAAAATATTTTCCTTCCGTTTCTACCTTTTGATAAATATGTTTTTATTATGTTTTCTTTATGTTTTTTTTTAAAGTTAAGAAATATTTTAAATTGTAGCTTTTAATTTTAAAAGTTTATTCAGATTTTGAGAATATATGATTCTTTTGTCTTAGACACTGTTTCTATTTATTTAAAATTGACATCTGGAGGGTGAGGAAGAGAAGGAATACCGAGGACAAGACAACGAGTAATGGATAGTCTGCCGGTGAATGATAGCACATATAAAAGAATAAGTAATCCAGAGATTGGAAGATGGAGCGGGCAGAGGTTGCCTCACCTTCGTTAAGCTCAGGTGACCAGTCGTGAAGAATTCGACTACAAAAAGGAGAACTGTAAGATTGTTCAGATTGCAATATTTATTTATAAACGTGTTATTGTTTCAGAGTACACTGTATGTTGTAAATAAATAAACATGCTTCAAAGTGCTTGTGAATAAGATTGGAGGTCACTAGCCAACAACATGGTGATATTTTGTACATTTTATGGTGCAGATGACAGTACAGAATACTACCTACAGTTTCACCACAATGTGAAAGTGATCCTACTGGTTCTTTTCTAAAGTTGTACCTGTCTTTGTTTGAAGTATTGAATTAATACCTGCCTTTGTACAGGACAGGAATCAGTTTTCTCCTATAATGAGATGTAAAAATGAAGGCAATCCATCAAATGTTATACTTAATGTCGCTTAAGAATAATGAGTCTGAGGAGTCCAATTTATGAAGAAAACCAAACCAAATGTTACGACGTTCATCAGTGGGCACCGAGGGTCTCCATTTTATTAATTTCATAGGGAATAAACATTACACCTAAACGTTAGTCACTGAAATCACAGCCTAAACTATTGGATTTTAAAACGGCAACAATTGTGAAAAAAGTAAACTTAATCAAAAAAGAACTGAAATGGGCTGGGAAGCCTCTGCCAAAGCAATACATATTTTTGACTGATCACTATCTTCTGGACACATTACTGTATCTAAAAGAAATACTAAAATAAATACCAGTTTTCTGTAATAAAAAGTGAGAAGTCCAACAAGTCTAAGTTGACGGTTGCTAATAGTTTGGGCACATCCATTTTTTTAAGGAAAGACCTTTTTGACTACAAACATGTTGTGAGAGTAATAACACTTTGCAGCCTCCGTCTGTTTTGAGCTCTAAAATTGTTTGGTTGTAATCAACAAAAATTCATCGGGATTTTGTAGATGATATTTTGAGGTTGTTTTGGGCTTTTGTTTAAATTACAAAAATGCAGATAAAATGCATGTAGCTTGAAAAGTCAGGGCAGGAGAAAGGTTGATAATTTGCTTAAACCTCCTTCATATTAGATGAAGACTGCTGAACAGTCTGTGGGACCTCCGTGACCATTCCAGTGTGAAGGCAATCATGACACTACTACACTCTTTTGTACTTGCAACACAACTTTTTCTTGCTCTCATTTTCCTTGTTCTCATCCTTTTACCTCTTCAATAAACATAATACCCAGATTTGTGTTTTCAAATGTATTTAGGCTGAAACTGGCATCATCTAAAAGTGATTTCTATTCATGTGTTTTAATGTCTAAATGCTCCTTTGGGTATCTGAGGCTGACAAGTGAGTGTGTGTTGGTCTCATTAGTAATACAGAGTCTTTGCCAGATGAAATACATAATCATACGCTATACAGTGCACAAATAATATGTAGGTCCAGGATTATCAATGTTTTTCATCGACAGTGTTCTTATGTGTAAAGTAATGCTGTATTGACTTTTTTTTTTTTTTTTTTTACAAATACATCAAATTAATTTGTTCCCCATCTGCCTCAGAAATATTATGTCAGCACTGAATCAGCTTTTTGTTATGAGCAACTGTAAGAGAGTAAAGTTCTGGTTTGAAATTATGATTCATGCTGAAAAACGGATAACTATGTATGAAAACAAATCTAACTTTGCCTCTGATGCTGAGAGAATGTCATGTCGGTACACAGCTTATAAAGCTCAAATTAGCCAAGTTTCCCTTCCAGACCTATTTCTTCATCATCTGCACTTCCACACAAAACATTTATGTTTTGTGCCGTATTGTATTCAAGTCAAATTGTACACTAGATTTTCTATATTGAAATAACTTTTAATTGAAGTGCACATTTTGTAGTATCAAAAGTCACCATGGTCTTATTTAGCGCTAGATGTATAACAGACTTGATCATTTTTGAATAATTAGTTTTTTTTGTATATTGGCTTTGTCCAATTACTCTGACCAAAACCTCAGTGATTTCTTGACTTTTGAAATGCCACAGTGTAATAAAATCAAATTATCAAAACATGACAACAGCTGATCTGTAAAAACAAAGGACAAAATCAGGGGTAGCATTTTGCAGCATTGGTAACTATTACTGCCATTATCATGTTTTTAAATGTATTTTGTTGCTTCATAGGTATTTCCATTTATGTGTTTTATTGTCCGTCTCTGCTAAATTGTAAATGAGCGGGGCAGAGTAATAAAGAACATGTGATGTTTGCGGTCTAATTCAAACCTGAGCTCTTGGGTGGTGCTGTCAAGGATACTGGAGACGGGAAGATTGACCGAGGTATTAAAAATAAAAAATTCAAATATTCTGTCACAATATTCTCACAATGAAACAATATGCTTGACTAGCTATTTATCAAGACTGCTATTTTATAACATTTTAAAATGTGACCACTGGTAAAGGGGGTTTTGATCAGATTGTTCAATAAAACCAAAATACAACAGTAAAACAGTCAAGGATGTTGTTTAGGAAGAAGACTGGGGTATGTGATTATTTAATCATATCTGTAGTAGACATATTTTAGGATAGATCTATGAGGTGCACTTTAATGTGACGCCATAACACGCTGCTTAGAAGTACAGCGCCTAATTGGCAGTGGTCACTCACTCACAGTCATGTTATTTCACAGCTTAACACACAAAATGCTTTGTAGATTAAACAACATGGTGGCCGTTGCCAGTCTTTGTACTGAATCAAAACATCCACCCTCACCAAGTCCTCTTCATTCACATCAAACTTCAGCATTGTACTGACCCATCTTTAAACTGGACAGCTTCATAGCCTTCTGCCTGCACTTTGTGAAAACAGCCTTGTTTTTACAGGTGTCACATCCATTACCGAAGCTACAGATGACACTGTAATTACAGAGGTCTGATCTCTGTACCAGGTGGATAATCAGCAGTGACCGCTAATGGGACTTTGAAAATGAAAAGCCTTCCAAAATGGCAGACAGACAACAGGTTAGCCAGAAGCTGTTGAAAACAAAACAAACTGTCATTTTGGAGCACAGCACCATCTGTAAAGAAGATCTTGTTTGATGAATTGGGGGCTCTAATCAAAGAATCAATAACTGATGATTGTTAATTGATAAACTCCTAGAGTTGATAAGCTGCCATAGTTGTTACCAATCATCTTCATAAGCACCAGGAGCAAAATATGATGCCACCACATCACAGGCTCATTACTATAGTTTTCTTATGCTCGCAACCTCTCCAAGACCCTGTTAAGTCCACTGTCTTTTGATTTGAATTGTTCTCTTACTCTGGTGTGAAGGGGGATTTACTACTGCTGAGCTGTATCCATCGAAAAAGGGATTTTGAAATATTCAAATACAGTACAGTCCCGTGACCATTTTGGTAAAAAGTTATCAAAAATGGTCAGGGGGATTTCTTAAAACCAATAAGGTTTTTTTTTTAAAAAAAAAAAAAAAACCTTATTGGAATCCACAAGTGATAATTAATGGTATATTCAGATCAATAAATGCCTTATAATATCTTAGTATCCTAACTTATTGTCTTATCTATTTGTTTTCTTACCCTTACAATACTGTCTCAAATTACCATAAGGTAAGGCTTTTTTAAATATTGCATAAAGTCTCTAAGTCCAGGTACCCATTAGTGCTGGCATGTCCATTGATGGTATTAATTTATGATGGCACGCTGTCTTACCAAAAAAAATTAGCTGGGTTCTAACTTCTTTTAATTACTTATTTATTTATTTATTTATTTATTTATTTTTTACTTTTTAAAGTAAATTTAACTTTAATTGGTCATTAAAATAAGCAGGCTTATTCAGAATCAAATCATTTCACATCTTAGTATGTTTTTAAAAAGACAGATTTGTAAAGGGTTTACATCTGATGTCAGAGTAAAGCAAAAAGCGGCTGAATACTTTCAGATTTTTTTGCTTTGTACTTGCAACTAGCGAAACCCATGGGCAGCAATTAAATGCGCATATGGAGAATGCGCCAGTAGAAGGTTTTCCTTCTTTTTATTTTTTATTTATGATAATTGCCCTTGTTTAAACATAGTTTATAGCAACCATTAAAGACACAACTGAAAACTGAAAGCTTGAATTTCTTATTCAACAGTCTTTAATTAATTAAAGAGTTTGAGCCCATGCAAGTACAGTCAGAAATCAGTTTCACGTAATAATAAACTGTTATTCGGGGTGCTTTAAGACTCTAGGAAAGAGTATAGAATGTAATCAATAATTATTTTTGATTAATTCATCCATGCTAAGCACACATCTAGGGCAGTTGGTGACTGCAGAGAGGAGAACTCCCATTAAACAGCAAGAGACTATGTTTTAAACTCCAGAGAGTGAAGGAACATAGAACAAAATCACCAAAAAGTACCAGCATGCAATCGGAAAAGAAAAACACAATTATGGAGTGCAAATGGAAAAAAGAGAGCAGAGTAAGGTGATGTCCTTATGAATAGAATAACCAAGGTCAGCCATATCAGTAAACTAGCTGAACTAGTAAAAGAAAATTTGATGATGTTCTACAACAGAGACGCTCTTAGGTCTACCTCCTTGTTCGAAAGTAGGCAGACCACAATTAAACTTGTAGTCTGAGAGTGAAGCTCTCTGTGGAAATTAGATTAACCATAAAGGTGTTACAGAAGATTGTTTGGTTATTTATTCTCTCTATGAACAGTACCTGATTATTACAGATTGTTGGTGAATAAAAGTTTTTTTAAAAAGTCTTATTAATCATAACTACTATGTAGAAGTCACAAATGCAGCGAATGCATTCCTAGATATTTTCTTTATTTTAAGGGAACTGGTAATTGCATTTTATCTGTTGAAAACATACTTTTAAATCTCTCCAGTGAGCCAGAACTCATAGATAACTATAACAACAAAATAAAGGGAGACATTTATTATTTTTCATAGGATTATTTTCTGTGCTTTGAGAAGTTAATTTTTACCTAAAAAAATAAAAAAAGAACAGAGCTGGCTTAAGATTTCAGAGGTAAGTTGATTTATTTTGTTATGCCACCCAATGTCATTAATCCAGGGATTACTGGAAAAGAGATCAGTGCAGCCATCATTATAAAGCTACAGCTAAGATTAACCTCATAATATAAACCATTAACGGCTCACAGTCTGTGAACATCAGAAGCTAATTAATCACTCATTCTCAAGAGAATATACACTTGAGTCACATCACTTATCAGGGCTGAGGTTGGTGCCTTGCACATTGGCTTGTTTCATTCCTGATTACAAATATATTTTCACAGATTAAATCCAAGAACACAATGAGTCTCAGTCAAGTTTAAACGCATTTTGTTTAAACTTAATCTTAATTGCAACTTGAATCTTTTACTGAAACCAGAGTTATCTTTTCTATCAAATACATGTCTGAACATCATCACTTAAAATATAAAAACAAGTTATGTGCACTAGACAAGTGAAAACTGGAGGTCTATGAGAGATTAACTCTCCCTTTGTCATTATAGGGAAATCCAAGCAGGGCCTACAAAAAAAGGAGATTTAGTTCCTACATCAAGTTGTGGGTCAGCCACGGGTAAGAAATTAAAAGCCCACTAGCGACAATAAAGAAATAAAAAAAATAAAAATAAATAGTTTTTAAGTCTTACAGCTCTGAAGTCTCATGGAACTGAAGTTTTCTTACATTAGCATTGTAAGGATTTAAAGTTCAACATATTTTTTTGAATTTTTGATTGAATAATTATATTTTTAAGACAGTACTTCACAGAAGACCTGATATTACAGGTATAACTACTTTTGTTGGACTCCATATTACACAGTACTGTGTCTATGAGCTGCCCTGTGGGAGACCGAAGCAGCTTTCCTGATTTTAAAAAAGCACTTACATTTAAAGTTAATTAAGATAACGTTTTGTATCTCACAGGATTTTAACAAATATGTATAAAATTAGAGATCTGTGATAAAGTTTACATTAAATTGAAAATTACATGGCATACTTCCCACCATTTTTCAAAGTGTGTTGAGTGAAGATGTTATGCATTAAGTAGGGCCTGTGGGTAAGATGTGATCGATATGGACAGAAATCAGTGTCTCAGCCACCAGTGCTTGTAAATCTGAGGATGGAAACAGCATGCTCAGTTAACACTGAGCAAAACAGCTGACAACCTAAATGAGACAGAAGTCGATATAGTCTGGACTGAATGTTATTAGCGGTAGCTTGACTTCTGGAATTTAGATTCCAGATTTTTGACCTGACAGTGGCTCCAAAGGGAAATCCTATTGGCTGACTCTTGGACATTTAGTCCTGGATCTGTCTGAAAAAAACAAAGGCTTTGGGAATTTTGGGGGATAAAGAGGTATCTAGTTCAACTCCTGTAAACTCTGATTCCTATTTAAATATACTGTTCTGAAGAAAACCGTCTACAGTGACAAAAACTACCAATCTCTCAATTCCTGATGCCTTATATCAATTCAAGAATGCATTTCTGAGACAACATGTATTTATAAATCACTTCTATCAACACAACAGAGCAACTCAACATATACTGTATATTTAATTTTCTGGTACATTAATAACTTAAAAAAGAACAATTACATATCAGGA